>NC_043979.1:36283218-36583218 GCF_902148855.1 Sphaeramia orbicularis | reverse complement strand
GCAGGAAGATCACCACGGGAAGTGACTGTAGGAAGTGGGCGTTACAGTTATGGAGAGAAGTTCCTGGAGCCTGGACACTAGTGGTGGGATGAAGAGGGATGGAGTTGACGATGTGATGCCTTTTCAACATGAACAGTAAAACTACAGCCAGATACAGAACCGAGGTGGTGGAGGAGGTTTACAAAACAGAAATGACAGCGAGGGAACAGTTTGATAGCTCACAAATCAATTGTTAACAGAAAGTATGTCAGGTTATGACTAGATGAAGCATAGGGTGCATCTAAACTGCCATTTTTGTTAAGGAAGGTTTGTGATGGAGTGAAATAACTTGAAAGTGTCAATGTCAGCCATGATAAGAACTCTCTATATTCACTAAATGCAAAGGAAAGGAGCTTCGGTGCTTCCTTTAGCATAGGATACACTGGACCATCTTTTACCAAAGGAGATGAGAGTATCATCCCACAACTGGCAACAATGCTGTTTTCGGTTGCAAAAAATTACCATCCAGAGGTGTTTCAACCATTATTCTAATGGTCATCACAGCCTCCCAGTGGTCAAGTGGTAAGGTTATACTATACACTGCAAAAATGGCAATTTGGGAAAAGTGCCCAAATTAGCTAAAAAAAAAAAATGTTCCAGGTCATTGAAAATGGCTGTCCACAGGTGTTTCATGATTTTTTAATAATTATCAGCACCCCCCTGTGGTAAAGAGGTAAGGTTATACAACGTACTTCAAAAAATCATAATTTCAGAAAATACAATTTATTACAAAAGTAAACTGTAAATAGTGAACTGAAGTGGATCTTCAGCAGGAAGAGAAATGTAGTGAATCAGGTGGGCACAAGTTAATTTAAGAAAGAAAGATGTTACGTTGATTTACAACAGTGGTAAGATCGTGCTGATTCAAGGATCTACACTGACAAATAAGAATGAGGATCCATCAAAGTCAAGGAAAAGTAGTTAGGAAATGTATAATGTAAGTAGTTTATTGGCCTGTTCTGATGCACCCTTTTGAGTTGGTGACAGAAATTTCACTGAGCTTCATTTTAGTTCAAGTGTCCAGATAAGTGTGTGTTGTTCTTACTTGTTCAATGCCGGGTTTGTCAGGGTTGAGCAGCGGTCTGGTTTCCACGTGTTCAGGAACAAGTTTGCAGCCAACTCTGGGGATCTCCTCCCAGTGGTTCAGGACTGTCAGAGCCAAATGCTCCTCAGTTTGCTTCTTCAGGCCTGGAAGAACCACAAAAGATGAGAGAAGATGATAATGAAATCCTGACCAGATACTGACACTGTTGTATAGTTTGTTCCTTATTCTGTTAGGAAAATTAAAAAAGCTTCATTATTAAAATAACAGAACTGTCTAAAAGTCAATCAGCCCTTTATTCATTATCACATTATCTCTGAATGAGCACAAAACCTGATATTATTTTATCAACCTGAGTTTATATAACATTTAGTATTAAACAGTAGATAATAAAACAGTACATTTGCCAATAACAGATGACAGTAAACAACAAAAACTACAATATTAGACTATCTTTGAGACAAAAATGCTGCTGTAAGTAATAGCAACTGATAAGAATATGACTAATACAGCACACAGATTACTGATCATCATATATACTAATTGTACACAAAATAAGTTGATCTAATATATGAATCATTGTGGTTTTACTGTCTATTAAACATCCATTATAACAGGTCTTCAAACACTGTGATGGTGATTCATACCATTTTCATCTTCAATATCTGTTGGTCCCTGGAAGATTCGATTTGCCACTTTGACTTTGCCTCCTGGTCCATAATGAGGTCCATCAATCTTTCCGTCCTTGCACAGCTTAGTCAAGATCTGAGTGGGCTTCAGAGGGTCCCGCCAAACATTGTATCCATGGCTGATATTTGGGAAAACAAAAAGATTATTAAATCTCTCAAAATTTGTGATACATTATTCTCTAAAGACTTAAGATACAGAGGAAATGACCAGGGGTACTGCCAAAACAACACTAATGTGTAGGAAAAAATGTATTTATTAGTGCTTTGTGAAGCAAACCTCCTTTTATAGTGATAGGTCAACAATTTTTGTAAAAAACTGAGTAATGTTCACCGTTTCCTTGAGCCAGTGTCAGTCATGGGCCCTTCTGTCCCCTTTATAGTGTCCCTGGAAATGACAAACATTTACTTACAGTGAGTAGTTGGAAGAAATGCCACACGTCGCTCTGTATTTGCTGTAGAAACGATTCTCCAAGTCAATCTTTGTTTCTCCGATCAGGTCGTCGGTGCCAACCAAGTCCCAGTCATACACGGACACTGTCAGCATGGACTCCATGGGAAAAGTGGCCTCAATGTCAAAAGATCTGAGCACAAAGAAGTAGAAGGTTAACTTCTATTTATGTGTCTACTTTTAGTTCAATAAAGTTATTTCTTCCTTGTTAACTGACAGGTTATGTTCTTTAAGGCTAATGTAATGAATTGTTTTCTGTTTTAAATTTACACAAATGTTTTTTCTAGCTGACAATTGTGTTAGAGACATTTCTCCTGCACGGCAACATAAATACAACGAAGTGAAATAAACCCCTAAAAACAGGTGGAATATTCTTCTTCACTCACTTGCCAAAAACCGGATTAAGCTGTTTGGAGATGTAGTTCTCTTTGTCTTTGACCTCTGACTTGCCCAGTTTAATCACAACATAAGGATCAGCCTTCCCATTGATATCTGCAGGATGAAGATCAGTAGCCTGGGGTGGAATAAACAGACCAGGTCAGACAACATCATATTCATTCTTTTTTTTTTTAAACAAACTTTAACTCATAAAGATCCAAACATCCACTGCTGACAAAAAACATCTACTGATCTAAAATGTTCAACGTTAGAACCACTAATCCTGCAGTTTTTTGGCTTTTCATGGTCATCAGATATGACCCATTTGTACGTTTAGGGCCTCCTTTAGTGATTGTGGAAAGGCCGTCATCTTCTGCAACATTGATTCATCAATAAAACACATTTATAGTTTTACAAATGACAGTAGTTTTACATGCTAATTTTTCTATTCAGTTAATGATATATTTTGTTGAAAAAGTCACCTTTTCTCTGCTTTGATCTAATTCATTCATTCATCTTTGGAACCCTCTTTATCCTCACTAGGGTCGTGGGGAGTGCTGGAGCCTATCCCAGCTACCTATGGGCAAAGGTGAGGTACACCCTGGACGAGCTGCCAGTACATCGCAGGGCCGACATATAGAGATGAACAACCAATCACTCTCACATTCACACCTATGGGCAATTTTAGGTTAACCAATTAACCTATCAGTGCATGTCTTTGGATGGTGGGAGAAAGCTGGAGTACCCAGAGAGCACCCACACAAACACAGGGAGAACATGCAAACTCTACATAGAAAGATCCCTAGTTGGATGTTTTGATCTTTATGTTGATGTTTTGGCCTTTGTATTTACTCTGAGCTTTTATGAACATCTACATGATCATTGAGTTAAATATAGGAAAATACCAGATTTTCACTGAAACATGCAAAATGCAGAGGATAATATTATAATAAATGGTGGGAAAGAAAAAAAAAATAATTTGGAAGCTGTGACAAAAATAGTTGTGGGTCTTAAAGGCTTAATGTTGCACAACTAGCCCACAGATGACTCACCCTGACCACATAGACACGGACGAGGACGTTGATTGGATCGTTGTGTGGAATGCTCTGGAACATGCCCATATTAGGATCAAATCCCGCCTCTCTTGTGATCTCTTCAGACAGAGGTAGCTTGTACATACATAAGGATCCCTGCATCACAGAAGAACAGCATGTAACAAACAACATACTTGAATCTGTAAAACATGTACAAATAAAAAACTCGCTGCTGCACCTTGAATCTGCCAACGATTCTGTCATCATCCAGAGCATGCTCGTCATCGTCCCCGGCTTTTCCTCTGTAGAGGTTGAATGTATGAAGCCAGTCTTCAAACTTGCCATACTCACCCTCCAGCTCCTTGTTGTAGACCTGCATCAATGACCAGTCACATGTCTGAATGTACATGTATTACGCACAGACTCATGTCATTAGTGTGTAAACATATGAAGGTAATACACACCACCAGTTCATCCACTTTAGGTTTAACCGGCTGCTTCTCAGAGCCGTCGACAGCATGGCCTTTCTTCTTGTCCTTGGAGCTCTTCTTCTCTTTGCCCTTTTCCTTCATCTTTGACCCTTTTAGGAGAAGGTCATCTGGTTTGATGTCTGATCAGAGGGGTGAGTGGAGGTGGAGGTGGATAAAGACGGGCTGGAGTCATGAAGGTAGGGATGCACACAACGCTCCACATTTTGCTCAACATGAAAGCTGACAGGTGTTGTATTTACAGAAAACTGAAGTTGTTTCAAATGTTGTCAAATATTCTGGAAATAAACTCCAGGACATTGCAAAACACATTACAAGTTCAACAATTTGACTTATGGGGTAACACAAAATATGCTGTTAGTCATTAGTGTGTGGGTTGAATATGCTATTTTAGAACGGGAAACTTGATTTAGTGAGATATGTTTGATTAATTCAGTGAGCTTGTATCAGGCAACTTTCATGTCAGTGCAGAAAGTGGGGACTCATGCTGATGTATGAAATGGTCATGAATATGATAATGTTTTACAATATTCATGCACCGATGACGAAGAAACACAAATGACGCCTCTGTGCTTTGATCTAATTCCCAAAGAACACAGTTAAACTAAAGATAGTGCAGTTAGAATTGAATTCTTTATCAAAATCAACAACCTTTAAATAAATCTTACAATGGTGCTATATGAAGCATTAGTTAAAATGTAGTAAGACTTTACACTGAATATGTCCAAGGCCTATCCAGTACTTAAAAGGGTCTTATCATCCTGTAACTATAATGCTTATTACAAACATCTTAATACAAAATGCTATCAATTTTATCTACTCTAGGTCTACATAATGTTGGAAAAAATGACAACTATCTACAATACTGTGCAGTAATCTTATTGTTTTTACACGGTTGTAATGAGCATATCTATTTCTTAGTCTCCTTATTAAAATACAGTAATATAAATATTGTGCACAGCATTAAAGTCACAAAAAAAAGTACATGACCTCCACTTAGTGTGATCTCTGCTCCCATGACAAAAATTAGCCAAAAAAAGAACAAACACTGGACGTGTTGAATGAAACCTGCTGTAAAACACTAAATGATTAGTTCAGTAAATTTCGTAACGTCTGTGGAGAGGTACATGTTAAGTACAAAGGAAGATCACATTAAATACTGGATAATCCAGTCTTGTTTTTTTTCCTGAAATTCTTTTTTTTTTTTTCCATACTGTCCCATATTTTTCAGAAATGCATATATTTAAATTGATGTGTATGCACACTATACCATTATATTATTACACTCTTGCTTAAAACAACAAGCCTACTTGTGGCCTAAGTCTTTTGCACAGTGCTGTATATTATGAATTTATTAAACCTACTAGAATGATTGGGGTGATTTTGTAGTGAAGTGCATCTGTTCTGAATATAAAAATCATTTTTACTGTGAATATTGTATATATTTTGGAAGGTGTTTAGTCTAACACACCAGCTGTTTCATTATGAAGACACTAGACAAAGTATCTGTTTCATCCATTCTGTAGCTAAAATAAATCCATGCAATTGATGTTACTTTTCTTTTGCAACCATAACTTACTTTTCAGTTTTTCAGTGTTATTCTCCTGTAGCTTGCTCATTTTCAGTTTGTGGTTGAGTTCATTTGCCTTATTTGGCAGTTTATGTCACTGTGATGTGACTGATGTTAATGCATGCACTGCAGTTACGATGCTGCAACAACATATTGCGCAGCCTTTCTGCAGAATAACATCTTAAAACTCAATACCTGTGACATCTTCCTTTAAAGGAAATCAAAGCGAGTGGTTTCTGGGTGTGCTGGCAGGCAGCCCGGCTGATTTGTTGGAGTTCAATACCTGCAGTTTCTGCTGCTATCTCCAGGTCCTCCCTCTCCTCTGCCTCTGCTTGAGCTGCCTCCTGAGCCCTGAGGGTCTGGAAAATAAAGGGAAAAGAAAAGTTGGCCTAGTTTTTGGAGTGTGAGGGTAAAGCAGGATACACTGTAGACAAGACAAGAACAGTAGAAACAAACCTCCTTCAGCGTCTCTATCGAAGCAAAATACTTTGACCACCAGTCGAGCACACTCTCGTCTGTCTCTTCCTCCTCTTCCACTCCTCCTTTCTTTTTCTTCTTCTTCTTCTTTTTCTCTTTGTCACTTTCATCTTCATTCTGTTGAAACAGTTTAATATCTAAAATCATTCTCAGTAGCTTAATTTATTGCTCATTTTGCTCATGCACCGGTAAAGTGAAGCGGACATATTTTCATTGTAAAATTTCTACTGGAACAATTACTTACCATGTCAACTTTTACAACAGCATCAGATGTCTATTTTAGGGGGCGTCACATAAAACAACACAAGGATTAATACAAACAGTGGATGATGCAAGCAGGAGCGGCACATACAGCATACAAACTAAAGGCATGTCAAAAGGACTGGACTTAAAGCAGTGCTTATACACGCTCGCATTTCGCAGATGTAAACACACACAATATACTCCAGAATACTGTGAAAAAAACCACAAGGAAACCTTACAGCGTCTAACTTCACTATTGTGTCCATTTTTCGAATCCCCTCCGAGTCCATGTTGACCAGGACGTCACCTGCGGGGCGAGAGAAAGTGCGGGAGGAAAGGCTGGGTGAGGAGCGAGGCTGGGAGCCGCCATTGGCAAGGACCATGTAGCCATTCATTAGCTTAGCTGAGGTGAGGCCGAAGGGCAAAGACAGCAGGCGACAGGAGAGGCCGGCAGTGGATGAGGACAGGACAGCCAAGAACATGCAAAAGAGAGAGAAGAAAACAGATGGAGGGAGGACAGAGGCAGATGGTGAAGCCACAAAGCAAGCAGAGGTCACCAAAATTAGAGTGGATTTTTACTCTTTAGGGAGCGATAGGGAAGAATTAAAATTGAAACGGAACTTCCAAGTTTAACCTTTTTTGACTTGTGACTGTTTAAGTTTTCCAGAAATCTAGCAACAGATGGTACTGAAAAACAAGTTAAAACACAAAACTTTTTTTTTTTTTTTAAACAATCTCTTGAAATGAATAGAGATGTAATTCTGAAATAAGAAATCCAAGAAGTGGAAAAGAAATGAATGAAATACACACAGTTCATACAATACAACACTACAACATATGGAGAATACAAGTGTGGTATGTAAGAGAAAAATCCAAAAAGCCATATGGGTCCAATTCAATACAACTAAAAGTCTTGCACTGAAAACTTCAAAATGGACTCTAAGTATGAAAATAAAAAGTAGTTATGGTGCAAATAGTCCCTTCTGGTGTTTTACATATGATGTTTTTGGATTCATCAGTTTGTATTATGTTTTCCTGGTGTAGATATTTAAGTCTGAACTCAACTATTTAACATACTGTTATATAGTTTAATCTGTACCAATGCATCATATTCTGTGAGATCACCACATGTTGTCAGATGTCTTTAAAAGCTTTCATGAACTCAAAAACAGTCACGTTTCCATCTTTTGACAATACAGGTTGAAGGTACTTAGCCTTATCTTTCATTTTGTCATAATCATTCAGAATCAACACATTTGCATAGTTTTCACTGGATATGAAAGAGATGAAAAGCTGGAATCTGTACAGTAGCCAAAGGTGTTGGGGAAGTTGCATAAAATGAAAATACAGCACCTACAATCAGTCCTTCAGTGCAAAACCGAAATGCTAAAAACTAGATTCTTCGCTACTTAAACCACCTGGTCTGACTTTTATCAGTTACAACAGTTAAAAATGCAACAGGTCCCTCATTTATTACTGAATATAGGCACTCAGAGGACTGTAAGCACCTGCAGTGGCCCAGTTGTTCGAGGTTTTGTCTGGAGCACTGTAGATGAAGCGCCTCAGGCTGGAGACGGCATGAGACCCAACCAGGATGTAGCGGCCAAATGCACGGCAGTCAACTACTCGGATGTTGAGTGGAGGGTGGAGGAGCTCATTTTCTGGCAGGTCCTGAAGTTAAAAAACAACAGAGTTAATGAAATTAGTCAAAGTTCTGTATCAAACATCTGTTTCCTGTCACAGCACTGACTTCAGATTTTAATCAAAAAAAGTCAGACTAATTCATCTTTGCAGGGCACTGATAAGGATTCTGAATATACATTGGAGCTTTTAACAGTAAGAAACGTCGGACTGACTTACCACCTCAAACCATTTAACCAGGGTGCTGAAGTTGGGGTTCTTCTTATAATTTTGGATGAGAGCAGATTGCACTCCTTTACCCGCACACTCAATATCCACACGGGGTCGATCCACCTGGGCTAGGTTTACCCTCTTCAAGTCCCTTAATCCCCAAAACAAAACCTGAAGAAATAAAGAACAAAACAAACCAAAATACAGTAATTTACAGCGCAGAAACCACACCCCTTTGAATCGTCTTCTAAGACATTGACTGAGATCAAGGTGGGATTTCTGCAAAAAAAAACATTTTGGACCTTGTGACTGTTACTTGGTTTATATTAAAAACGGTTGATTACGCAAATCTGATTGTGTATGAGGTGACTAAAAAAAAGTGTATATGAATGGTTTGTATGGATGTTTTGTATGGAATTATATTTGTGCCAGTTTCGTGAGCGAGCAATGATAGATTCTGAGCACACAATTAGAGATTTTGAGCACATAAAAATATATTTTGCAAGCACATTAATTATATTTCAAAAAGAAATTATGCTTGAGCAAACAAAAATCGATATTGTGCTCCATAAATGCGTTTGCATGTTAGTTTTACTCATAACGTTCTCTCACAAATTCTTTCCACGGCGCACAAACAGACTGCTGCGCTCGCTCACTTTCCCCTTCCCTCTCTCGCTCAACCTCCCTCTCCCTGCGCGCTCAGGTTGTGTCCGCACGCTCAACTTGACACACACGTTACAATTGTGCCACAAAACCAACCAATCGGAGCTTACGGAAGTACACTCTGAGTGGCTGTTCACTCTCCAATTAGCTTGCTAGTTACATTTACCCGAAAAAAAAGCGCTCGATGAGACAGACACAGATCGGAAGAGGAGGAATTGATTCTACACAAACTTCGGTCAGTATTTATTATTATTATGATTGTATGGAGCACAATATTGATTTTTGTTTGCTCAAGCATAATTTCTTTTTGAAATATAATTGATGTGCTTGCAAAATATATTTTTATGTGCTCAAAATCTCTAATTGTGTGCTCAGAATCTATCATTGCTCGCTCAAGAAACTGGCACAAATATAATTCCATAGTTTTGTGCTATTGTAAAAAATATACAGAGGAAAATGTGTCAACAAAGCAAAGGATGCGGATCTAGTTTGATTATTAGTTTGTAAAAAGGGGAGGGAGTCAATAAGTTATACTTCTTCCCACTTCTTTTCGAGTGCAAAAAAATTGTATTTATTTATTTGTTTTGGCCATGTTGTATGATTCTTTATCTGATGATTCTATGTGCTCGAAATAAACTACTACTACTACTACTACTAAATTAATTTTGACTGACATTCTGCAGCTCATCCATTCATATGCCTCTAGCGTGGCTTCAACTAGTTGATCATAAAAGCTGAACTTTTTTGCAGCCCTTGCACAAATTACTGCCAAGCTGTTAAATTTTTAGAGCTGAGCTTTGAGAGGAATACAAGATCACAAGTGAGTTCTCCAATCTGGGGTCGAAAGAAAATTCCAAGTGTCAGCTTTGCATGACTTTGAACTGCACTAAAATTTTCTATCAGGTATCGAAAGTCATCTGGATTTTGATCACACAATTTATAGAAAGAAAACAAAGGCATGACATGCTGCTAATGATTATATATCGACTTTTGCACAAATCAAAATCCTGGAGTGCTGGAGGGAGTCGTTTCAGTTATGAAATCTCCTGGTACAAAAATCATTGTTAACCAGAATATGTACAGTCGCGGAAAAAATTATTAGACCATCAAATGTCATCAAAAACAATGGTCATGCAATCAAGGACTAACACCTGTATGTATCATGTGACTAAAACAGACAGAGAAGAAAACACAGAATGCCTAAAGCACTGTTTTTGGTGATACAATACCATAGCTATTGATGTAAGACCTGAAGTGATTTTGGTTACTGTCAAGAAAACCATGGAAAATGGCTAGATATCAGCTCTTAAATTAAACTCTTAGGAGCTATTTTTGTTGTTATCATTATATTTATTCAAACAAATGTACCTTTAGTTGTACTAGGCATTAAAATGAACAAGACACTGATGAAAACAAGGGTGGTCTAATAATTCTTTCCACAACTGTATCTTCTCCTGCATGGTCACTGTTATCTTTAAGTGTGCAAATATTGTTGATTTTCAAAGTTTTTCTACTGGCTTTTAGATGTATAGTGTTTCAATCAAAGTCTTCAAACACATTTGTAAACATCATATACTGCAATACACTATTGTCCTTGTATACTAGACTATTGGTTTTTATACTTGCATTATTGTTCTGTTTACTGTTTGGTCTCACACTGTTTGTACACTTTTATGAAAAATTTTAATTCATTCTATATCTTTTTATACATATATTTACTCTACAATGCATGAAAGCTAAGGCTAAGCCGGAGTCAAATTCCTTGCTTGTGTGCACAAACATGGCAAAAAAAAAGCTGAGTCTGTCTGAGACCGTATTAGATCATGGTTTGCTCTAAAATCCTTAAAACCCCTCAAATTCTGACTACTGGTGTGTACGGAGAGATTTTCTACTTTCAGCAGATCAATGATGGAAAAACAAGATGGTAATTTTGCAGAGAAAAAGTCAAACATTGCACTGAACAAACCCTGAAAGAGAATAGAAAAATATTTTTTAATCTCACCTCTATTCGGTAGCGACTGAGAACAGGCCTGATACCTAATGGCACAGGCAGAATGGGCCCTCGCTCGGAGTCTGTCGGCCCTTCGAGAGGAGGAAGTTCAGCTCGCCCTCCTTGACCGATCTATTTATAGAGAAAGAGGGCGTAAGTGTAAGAGTACCAACAGAGCTGCCACACTTCTGCGATATTTGTTTTGTGATACAGTGCAAGCACTATAGTAGGCTTCTTTCTAGCAGTCTAATATTTATATCAAATCCTGTTTTGGTTAATGTCATGTCAGACGAGAATAAAGACAGTTATTGCAATACAAACACTGATGAGTAAGACAAAGATGGGATGAAAAGAGAATGAAAAGAGCACCTTTATTTGAGGAACAGCAAAGTTATGGACAGCAATCAGAGCTCTCCTAATCTCCTCTGCATCATAAGGTATCTGGATTCGGCCCAGAGAGGCACAGAACGGAGACGCAGGAAAGAGCAAGAGACATAGGAAATGGATATTTCAACAGACAAAGAAGGAACAGTGATTGTTTAGCAGATGATTGTTTAGAAGATGGAATTTGTAGAGGAAATGAGAACGGGAGCGATGGGAGGGTGGAGGAGTAGAAGCCAAGTTGAAAATGTATTCAGTATAAATTATGTAAAGCGAAAAAATGAAATTGCAAAGAGGAGGGGATGGCATACAGGAATGTCAATAAGAAGACGGAGAAAGAGAAATAACTCATTTTTGGCAGTGACGGAGAGGTGGAATTCTAAAATGAGAAAACTAAGAAGTGGAAAGCACACAATGCACAGATCATATAAAAGGACACCGTTTCATGTTAAAGCAGATGAAATGAAATGTGAAATAAGAGAAAGAGAGGAGTCTTATATACATATGGGTGCTTCTATGAAACAGGGTTCATTTTGGTACCTGGTACTTTGCCAAGTTTTTTAGACCCAATAATAAAAGAGAAATTTAGATACATTTCCCTCCAGGATGTACCTAATGATGACCTCAGATAAATGCAAAAAAATTATACTCTTGCTCTGAGCCATCCCAAAATTAATAAATTTTTAGTAAAATATTGGGGCCAAAAATAGGACCAAAATTGGGACATGAAAAGCTATCTAGGCATCAGTGCATTTGATCTGGAAAAAATCACCTGAAGTAGTCTTATGTAGCACTATAAATAAAGACACTGTGTGTGGGTTTTTCATGAATCTCAGTCTCATTCCAGGTTTCGCGTGTAACCCATCGTGTCCTCACGTGTTACATGTGGAACCTGCCCATTTAAACACAAATAAATCGGGAGTGATTTTGCAACAGCTGTCATTTTTGTGAAACACTCTGCCTTGCATAATTAGTTTGATTCCCAAAATGTACCAGTAAGAGAATAAAAAGATATTTGAAAAAATAGTAGCGCAAAATTTTCGTGTCCTTTTTACCGTGTTACATGTACATTTTTGTATAAAAATAATATAAAAACGTGTTTTATCTGAAAAATAGTTTCTCTTTTATCTCAATAAATATTTATTTTTGAAATAGACCCAAAGTTCTTCCAAACTTACCTCATAACATTAGTCTACATCTGGTTTGAATTTTTAGCCCCTCTGTCCTGTTTTTGGGGACCAGTTTCATAGAAGCACCCAGATGTATACGAGGGCTGTTCAATAAGTTCATGGCCTCACCCAGAAATACTGGTTGTTATAATACAGGATGTTACATTCTTTCGTGATGGGATAGTGATGCTTGAACATCGATGGACCAAGTGCATTGCTGTAAATGGAGATTATGTTGAAAAATAAAATATAAATTATCAGTCTGTGTTGTTCTGTTCTGGGTGAGGCCATGAACTTATTGAACGGCCCTCGTAAATGTTGCAATGAGGGGAAGAAAAACTAACAATGAGCTCAATATGACTTTATCTGTGGTACAACTGTCATCTTCTGTGAATGTTTCTTTTAAATTCAACAGAATGACAGACTCTATGTTCGGTGGTGGCATGTTTGTGCATGCATATGTGAAATCATTCATTCATCTGCATGTTTATTTGTGTGCTCTTGCATATATTACCTGCAGCAGTTCAAAAGCAGCCAGCAGCTCTCCGGCAGTGCAGTTTCCTCTGTAAATCTGGTAATACTCCAGCTGAGGGGGGAACCTCGGGGGTCCGTAGTGCTCATCACACATTTTGATGGTGGGCTTAGCAAATGTCCGACCTATGAACTCTGCCTTACCCTGAACATCACATCATGGTAGCAGGCAGGGGTGTGAGTTAGACACAGGTGTGGGAGGTACATTTTCCACATCAGCCACTTGGTGTCAGTATTGAACAAAGTGGTTAAAGGGTAAAAAATGTGGGATTTACGGAGGCAGAGCTTGAGAACCAGCAAAAACACACTCTTACCATCACACTTTGTGACTTGAACTAAATTTACATGCAGTTTTTCTCTAGAGGAGCTTCATTAAACAAGGGATTCATGCTGCATTGATGATTATTAGCTTTAAGAACACATAAGCTGACATAGTTTGTGTACTCTATTAGGCAAGACAACAGGAGTAAGGCCAGTGTTCATGGACAGGAGTGAGACAAGAGAAAACAGACAGTAAAGGATGGAAAAACAAAACATCTTTAGTTTAGTGAGCACAAATTAAATCCTGTTAAACTAGTTTTGATGAGTATCAGTAAATTATTCATCTTGTGTTTTATCTGTATGTAGAGAATGATCATACCACAGTGTCCTGGTCATAAATTTCAACCACGATGATTGGTGGGTCGTCTCGCAGCTCGCTGGCCTCACCAAACAGCTCCACATTGTCAAACACCAGCAGCTGATCCCATGTAGGACACAGCGTCTCACTTAGGACCTGGAGCACATACACATCATTAGTACATCTCAAGAAAGCATTACAGCGTAGCACAGCACAGTCTGTCTAGTAGAACATAGACTATATTTTGTACTTTTTGCATTGTGCTCTGACATCATTACAGTCTATTCCATAAGCAGATATGTAACTTTAATGCAAACAGTGAGCACAGATCTATCTATAATAATAATAATGGATTACAGTAGATTTATATAACGCTTTTCATTTCATTTTCATTCACACTCACCTATCTATCTATCTATCTATCTATCTATCTATCTATCTATCTATCTATCTATCTATCTATCTATCTATCTATCTATCTATCTATCTATCTATCTATCCATCCATCCATCCATCCATCCATCCATCCATCCATCCATCCATCCATCCATCCATCCATCCATCCATCCATCCATCCATCCATCCATCCATCCATCCATCCATCCCTTTGTTCTGTTTCCCTGCATGCAAATATTCCAACACTTTTTGCAAAGGTGCCATTTCTCCCTAATTATTTTAATGCCAAAAATATGGTTGTGAAGGTCTCAAAGAAATATATAACTGTAGCTTTTTACCCTTGTTCCAAAATGATAATGTGTTCAGCCAGACTGATTTCCAGCTGTGGCAGTGCTAACACAGTGTGGAGATAACAGCCAAGTCAAACATTCATGTTTTTACCTCAGTGACCTGGCTGTGTGAGGAGAAAAAGACTCGTGCAAAGGGATCAGAAAGGCCACTGCTGTCAGCAGCAAACAGACTTCGGGCCTGGTACATGTGTGCTCTGAGCTGAAAAACCTGTTTCACTGGAGGACAGACACAGAAAAACATGTCGCTTTACATTAGCTGACCATCGATTCCTGTTGAGATCAATCTTCTACTGAATTTAGAGAAGTGAAACGAGAAAAAAGTGATCGATAAAAGTCAAAAGCTTGAATGAGTTTATCTGATTTTGATTTCAAACATCGTAAATTAACGGGAATTCTGATGTGAAACTTGATGGTGAGTCAAAAAATAGTTTTAACATTTGAAGTGAATAAGTGTTGACTGCTGCTGTTACTCTGTAGCCAAAGTGTTAAATTGTCATTTCTAGTGTGCACTCACTGTTATAGACGAGGCTAACAGGGGGAACAGACTGAAGACCAGGGCCCGTTTTAGCAGCTTTGATCTCTTCAAACCCATTAGGGAGACCACTGAGGAAATCCTTCCTCTGCTTGTTGAGGCCCAGCCACAGATAGAGCTCCAGCTTTGCCTGAACTGTCCAGCCTGCAGGACCAAAGCCCTTCTTACCAGGAAGCTGTGGACACAGATTACAGCCGAAATGAAATGAATAATTAAGAGTTTCATTTAACATTCCCAACACTGAGAGAAAGCTCAGCAGTATGCTCAGTGTGTATACTCTATTTGGTACTAACACTGTCAGTCATTACCTATTATTCAAACTATGTTGCAACTTGATCTAGTCAATGACTATTAAATAGCTGCCAATTGATTCCCTCTCTATAAGCAGTTTACATGCCAATTCACCATAAAAATTCATTACTGTATTGTGATTCCAAACTGATTATTTCACACAACATTTAGCAGCAACTTCACATTACAACATTCCTGGTTTCAATTTTAACCAGTGATGACAAGATACTGTGGATCTAAAATGCCTCATGCAGTTACTCAGTTTAAACATCATGGGAAAAATTACAGTTGATTAAAAATCAGCAAAGTGTCTATTAATGTGAAAATAACAAATCAAGAGTCAGTACAGAAATGAAGATGATCATACTTTGAGAAAGACAGCTTTGACTTTGCCACAGTCTTTTCCAGTTTCTTCATCGACTATCGAGAACAAAATGTCTTTAGAAGGAACTCGGGCGTATGCGATGCGTTTGTTGTTGCTCATCATCCAAATAAAAACATCTGGGATGCTGTGTTGTGGCTAGAGAAACAGAAACAATTGACAAGGAGCCAGTTAATCTCATTATTCTACGTAGCTATACAGTAAATCCTGCATTAACATAATGTAATTCACAATTCATACACTACAAACGTTCTAGGTCATTTCCTCCACAGTAGCAGAGTTATGAATAAAGTAACACAAAGCTAAAGTTGTACCTCGTCAGCAAGGAAACGAAGCCTCTGTAAGAAGTTCTGCACCAGCTTAAGTTTGTCTCTGACTGTGTTTTTCTTTACTTGAGTGCGAATCTGTTTAGCCTGTTGTCCCATGCTGTCCTGCAGGAGGAGAGGTGATAAAAGGTATGTATATACACATACTGGTATATGGGTCTATTTAATGCAACAAGTTATTCAAAATATAAAGCAATTTACAATCCAAATGACATCTTTATGCATACATTAGTTATACAAGGTGTACATTAGTTGCTAAATAAATAATGACCATTTCATAAGTGGTTCATTTATTATATGAGCATTTTTTTTCACTTTTTACAGCTGTCTTCTTCTGCCAGACATTTGCATTTCACTGCAATAAGATTTGAATTACCCCACAAACACTGCTTAGTTAGATACCAGCAAAACAAATACATTCAATATTATCACTATAACCCTAACAGATTTATTGCATAGCATTAATTTCCAACAGAACATTCAATACAAACATTGACTTAGAGCAGAATGTAAGCCAAACACAAGAAATATAGCAAATGTATGCAAATGTATTGCAGAGACATTATTATAAGATGAATGAAACAGCATTTCAGGAATTAATTTCCTTACTTGGACCCTCTCTGTTTATTTTCAGTGAAGCTGAGATAGTGACTAAATATAAGTTAAATTAATGTCATTTCTTACAGCTTTATCTTTATCAGTATCTGTCTTTATTTCTACCATGAGGAAAAATCATACCATCTCTCTCATACAGGACTTGAGGCGTTCTCGATCCAGTTTGGTTCTGCCTGCTTGGTTCACATCCTTATTTGCCAGAGTCACAAACCGACTAGAAATAAACAAAGTACAGTGGATAAATACAGAAGAAAATCACATATATTGTACAGTCAAGTCCATATGTACTGGGATAGTGACAGAGTATTTGCAATTTCATGAAAATGAAGCAACCAAGATGAGATTGAAGTGTGGACTTTCAGCTTTAATTTGAGGGGTTTGACAAAAATATTGGAGAATTACATACTGTGCATAAATTCCAACCATTTAATTTCAGTCCTTCCATTTTCAGAGGCTCAAAAGTACTTGAACAAACTAATATTGCTATAAATATGAGGATCATTTTTGACTCATGAATGAAATGCTTTGCCATCAATAACTGCCTGAAGTCTGAGCCCATGGACATCACCAAATGCTACGTTTCCTCCTGGGGATGTTTTACCAGGTCTTTACTACAGCTGCCTGCTGCTGCTTGTTTGTGGGTCTTCGTGTCTCCAGATTAGTCTTCAGTAACTGAGAAGCTGCTTTATTGCCTTGAAATCGGGTAATTGACTTGGCCAAGAACATTTGGAGGAACATCTCATTTCTTTACCATCAAAACCTCTTACGGTGTTTTGCAGTATATTTTGGGTGATTAAAATTTGTGCCACAGTCCAAATACTTGACTGTATACATACAGTTGCGGAAAAAAAATGATTAGACCACCCCTCGTTTTCATCAGTTTCTTGTTCATTTTAATGCCTGGTACAACTAAAGGTACATTTGTTTGGACTAATATAATGATAACAACAAAAATAGCTCATAAGAGTTTAATTTCAGAGCTGATATCTATCCATTTTCCATGGTTTTCTTGATAACCAAAATCACTTAAGTTTTTACATTAATATCTATGGCATTGTACTGACAAGAACAGTGCTTTTAGGCATTCCATGTTTTCTGTTCTGTCTGTTTTAGTCACATGATACACACAGGAGTTAGTACTTGATTGCGTAACCATTGTTTTTGATGACTTTTGATGGTCTAATAATTTTTTCCAACTGCAGAGTAAGTACACTGTATATATTGTAGTTTAAGTCTTTTGTAATATTCTTTTGTGAACTAAAGACATTTGCAATGAGTTGCAGTCACTAGAAGTGTTGCAAGAAATAAAGAAAACTACTGATTTCTGTTGCCATAACAACCATAGTGACTGGGTTTGTAATGATGGTTTAGGGCGGAACGGCTGTTGGCCTTGAGGATGGAGGAGGGCAGCACAAGACACTCTTACAATCTGTGTCAAAAAAATTAGTCTTAAAGTGCCCACATTGTTTTAGCTCCTCCAGTAGTTTTACATGTACAATAGAGTAGAAACAGGGGAATGAGAATCCAGTGTCAGCAGTGTGTAACGATGCCATAAAATGAGTATTCTTATGTATCTTGCCTGCAGCCAACGCTGAGCTCCTCCAGAACTCCCCGGAGTCTGCGCTCGGGAAAAGCCTTCTCTGTCTTAATGATCTCCTGAACATCATTCACACCCTCTTCCTGTTGGAAAAAAAACCCAGAACATACTGTGGTTTAGCACAAAGCACACTATTAGTAAACCATTACAAATGTCGGCAGGGTCTTTTTAGCACAAATAAGAAACAAATGGATCATAACTTTACTGTGGGTGATAATGATGATCAGTGTGATTAAAGATAACTGGTATCATCTTATTCCTACTTTCTAAACATTATTTGTGGAGCCCAAACCTTAATTTTCCACATTTTGACTTGTATTCGTATATGATTTACATTCTCAAGTCCAGTCATTCATTGAAGCTTCATTTCCATAACAAAAATTATATTCCCTTTGAGTTTCTGTAAAGGAATGTCTAAGATTCTTTAAGTTTATGTGATTCATTTCTTTGTCTTTCCTAGCGAACATGAGAAAAATGTACCAGCATCATTTCCCCTTATTTATCCCCTTAAGTAAATAAAATATTAAACATGAACAAATCATCAAAAAGTAATATCTATACACTTTATCTACCTAAATTTATTTTTTATGTTTTACATATTTTAACACGATAATGTGGGTCTTTCATTGGTATTGCTTAGTCCTTTAACAGATTTTTTCTTAATTTGCTGCTCCAGTGGTTCAGACTGTAAACCCATGAGCCTGTTGAACATAAACACTGGAAAGAAAAGCACACACTGACCAGTTTGTCAGCGATTTTATCCATCATGTTGGAGTTGTAGAGTCGTCTTCTCTGGTCCTGCCACCAGCTCTTGATGTAGACACATGGCTTCTTTTCAAAGTAGGGAAGATGGAAGTAGTTTCTGTAAATGGCAAAATCCAAAAAATGACTTCAGGCCTTAATCCTCGGAAGGTTTAAAGAAAAGGTTGATGGTGTAAAGCAGGGGTGTCAAATATATGGGATGAATTTGTGAAATACAAAAATTAGAGCAATATTAACAAAGGTGTCAAAATCATTTTAGTTCAGGGGCCACATACAGCCCAGTTCAATCTCAAGTGGGTCAGACCAGCAAAATACTATCAAAATAACCTATAAGTAATGATAACTCTAAATATTTCTTTGATTTTGTGTTAAGAAGTAGAATTACATGAGAATGTTTGCATGTACAAACTATCTTTTCACAAAAAATGGAATAACCTGAACAAATATGAACAACATGAAATGTCTTAAGAGAGGGAAGAGCAATTTAAACAACATGCCTGTTACTAAATGTTTTGTGCCTTTGTAGATTCGCTGTATCTGTAAATTGTAATACATATGTGTAAATGATATGCTGAGGCATAATATTGTTAAAATTACACCTAATTTTCTTAAGACATTTCAGGTTGTTCATAGATGTTCAAGTTTTTCAAAAAATTTTTAAGTATAGTTTGTAGATATGTACATTTTCATTATATAATTTTACTTTTTTCACTTTACAACATAAAGAAAAGTCTGGAATTGAGATTATTTATAGGTGGGCTGTATGGGGCCCCTGAACTAAGATTAATTTGACACCCTTACTGAAAAGGTTAATGTTTCTACTTTATTACTGCAGTTTAGCATTGGTAGTAGTACCCCCTTTGCTAATCTTTACATAATTCTAAACCACTGTAACAGAGGGCTGGATAGAGGTAGTTCAGGTTTTCATTCAGCTGCAGGCTAATCACTCCCTGACCCTTGACCCCTGACCTGTCCGTGATAACAGGCTTCATCAGCGGAGTCGAGGACACAGACACCAGGTCTCCCTCCTCATCAGCCTCGTCTTCACTGGAGTTCTGGATCAGCTCGTTCTCCTCCTCTTCATTCTCTCCATCCTTTTTCTTCTTCTTTGACGACGCTGTCCTGCTTACACCATCTATTTGGTTGCCATAGTTACCTGTCACAGGGGAGACATTGCAGGTTGTTGCAAAGTGCTCAAGGTTACAGCAGCTTTTGATTTGTGCATATTCACACTCCTCTGTTTTATGAGCAAGTTTTATGTGGCAGTTTTATTATATTTTATTTCATTCATTACCTTTGACTGTTGAATGTTAAATACTGGTAAGATGAAGTATGTGACCCCTTGAAAATGCATACTTTTCTACATAAATTGGTCAAAGGTAAAAAGGTAAAAAGTGAGCTGATTTATATCTGAATCACAAGCAGAAACAAACATTATATTCTTAATCTAATTCCAAACAAACATTTATTATTATTTTTGAGCACAGCTATTAAACACTCAGAGTGCTGCTGGAAAAAGTAAGCGAACCATGAGGCTACTGACTTGAAAATGAGCTAATCTGAGTCAAGAGTTTGCAAACCTGAAGTCAATCAATGTTATGAGATTTGATCCAGATGTGGAGCTGCTCTGACTTACAAAAAAACATTCAAAACCACCCAAAAAAACCCCCAAAACAATCCCTTAAGGTCTCTGAACTCTAAATGTGTGATGTAGATGCAGATAATATCACACTGCATGACCAATTCATGTAGGACTACAAGGAAAAGGTTCACATAGTTTTTTGTGCCACTGCAGATTAATAAAACAGTTTACTCACCTATTGTGATTTCAAATGTGATTGGTTTGTCGCCAATTTTCCTGTCAATCATGGTGGCCTCCAGAAACGAACCAAAGAGGAAGAACTCCTCTACTTTCCCGGTGGCGCTCTGCAAAAAAACAAGAAAACAAAAAAAAGACACCTTATTGGGCTTAAGTGTCTTCATTTTACTGCTGATTCTGTGGAAGAAATATTGCACGTCCTTCTTTATAATCCTCCATGCACACATAATATACCTGTCTTCTCTCTGCATTACTGCACTACTCATCTTATATGTTACATTTGTAAGAACATGAATCCACCATCTTCACCCTCCTGCACTCTGCCTGACATGTGATGTATTTTATTCATTACCTGTCTTGTCAGCATAAATTATTAATTGTCCATCGTAATTTTATTTGTAGCAGTTCATTACATTTCTTCTTAAGTAGCCAACACAGCTTTGGCCAAATAGCTGCACACAGCCAGTACATCTGGTTGTCTTAGTCTTACCAGACAAGATGTGAAAGACACACCAGCATGGTTGAGCCAATAAAGTGCCCTAAACATGATGCAAATGCTGTGTTATTGGCATTGATCCTCACCACATATCAGATTAGGGTCCCTGTCCAGAATCTAGACAAACTTGGCAACCATATGTGAACTGTAGGCATCTCATATCTGTGTAAATTGACACTCACTCATTTACTTAGGGCTTGACTGACACCATTATTCTCATCTGCATATTAAAAATATCTCTCCTCTTAATCACCACAGTATTCAATGTACTCACTTTACAAATAATGATTAAAATCTATGCCGTGTCTTCTTTTAAGCACACTATTTGATGACTGGCACAGGGTCGAGACATGATATTTGGCAAACACGAAGTAAACGAACACATCCGATGTGTCTGATTTCCCTGATGAGCAGTTAAGTACCCACAAGTCAATACAGTGATAGATGGAGGCATCATGCTGTTTATTGTGAGGTCAGGGGGTCAGCAGCAGTGACAAAGGTTATTGTTCTCCATATAACATCTTTTCTTTGGTTGTTTTGTCATAATTTTTAGTAGGGGGGTAAAAAGTTTATTTGTTGAAATTAGGATTAGCAATTAGTGCTTCATTGGTACTGCTGAAAGTGGAACATGATTGCAATTGCTTCTTCAGCTGTAGTGCAGTTTTAATTTTTAATTAACTGTTTTGTGGTGTTTTTGTTTGAGCTGATTCATTTCATGAACATTTTAACTGCATCAGTTATTCTTAAGGGTTTCATTGTCTTCATCATTTTTGGTGAGTTCTATAGTTTTCCATGAGTCTTTCGGTTTATTGCCTATAAATGTTTTTTTTTTTTTTTTGTTTTTGTTTTTTTTTACTGTTTTTACAACCACTGTATCTTATCATTCTGTTATTCTGTAAAGCAGGCCTCTGCTTCACTATATTACATGATTAAGGATCTACCCAACTACCTTTAACTACACAGTTCAACAAGAAATTCTAAGTCTCTTTTTCCATGTATTTTTCCTATATTTCTCATTACTTCACTTCCATGTTTTTCAAGAAATATAGAAGTGAAGGTGTTTCATTATTAGTGGGGGTCTTTTGCTTTCCTCTGTTTTTGGATAGGTTTATGAGTAAGTAAATGTAAATGGTTGTAATTTCTAAATCACATTATGTTTCATTTCAGATTGACTGTGTGTGTGACTGTGTGTACATAGGCAAAACTACAAAATTTCTGTCACTGTCCAAATATATATATATATATATATATGTGCCTGACTGTAAGTATATTACACAAACATGAAACTATGTCTTATCAGTCATCCTTTCTCACCTCAGAGATGTTAGAGACTGACTCCATTTGAACCTCAGTGGAGCTTATGATCTCAGGGGACGTTGTGTCCAGGATCTCCACAGCTATGGAGAGCAGGAGGCGGGCTCTGAAGGACACGCCTTCCCCAAGTCCATCGTTCAGGTCCTGGTGCTCGTCCATCAAAGTGTACTGACGAGTGGAACCGTACATGTTGACCCAGGCTGGACCAAAGATGGGCAAGAACCCTGAATGAGGATAAAAAGAGGAGAGCGATGAGGTGGGACTGCACAAGAATCAGGTTTTGTTTTAGTACTTGTTATCAGTACTCATTGTTGACCTGCAGTAAGACCAGGGTTAATGAAGTTCATATGAAAACTAAGACTAAGATTAAAACTAGTGGTGGAAAGTATAATTTTGTTGACCAAAAATGCCAAAATGATATATTATGAGGAACAGAATAGAAAATGTTTTCCTGCATTGTGGTTTAGGACACTTTTTTCATGAAAAGCATCAAAAAGACAATGGCATGGTAATGGATTATTCTGCAGAATATAGGACCCTTAATTAACAACAGTTTGTAAATAATATTACAGCCACATATGCTACATACTTTCATTCTCTATAAATCAAGGCATTCCACATAATATCTGAAATGATAGAAGCAGCTCTACTGACTAAGTAATATCTACACTAAAACCAGTTAATTCATTAAACTAAAATGACTACTTATTGCCTAAAACTAACAAAAACTAAAATGAAATTAAAAACAACTATAAAAAATTAAGCTCTATTTCCATTCACGTCTTTTTTAGTAAAGCTACTCAGTATTTCATTTCGGCTGAGATAAAGTGAACTTCTATGTATTTATTCCAAATTGGCAATGACATCTTTATTTCCATATAACCATTTTTAACTAAGAGGTGTGAGAAAATGATTAGTTTTTTTTATCTGATTCTTTTGCTATCAAGTGTCTTTAATCCTTTCTTATTATGCAACCCATTTGACAAATTCTTCATGATTAATCTGTAATGTGTAGTTCAATACATGCTAATTTATGTGCAGACAGACAGCCAATTAAGATGCCACACATTAAATTTACACAATTTTCACCACAGGGTCAAGAGGGTCATGTAGTTTGATCTACAAGGCAGCACAAATAATCACAGTATACATACTGGTCAGAGCAGGATAATTAAGGTAACAGACGGATAATCAATGCACTGAAATAAACTGCTCATCTACTGCTGTGCGCTCGTTCGTACCTTTATCGCCATCATTGGATATTTTGCGAAGATCAACGAAGTGCGTTCCTATGGCAACGTCGTTGACCTTATCAGAGTCCCTAATCTGGACCTTCATCCGCTTGCAGAGTGGAGGAAACAACTCTGTGAAGACAACTTGTTCGTTCCAGATGGGTTCATAGCTGCTCTTCTGGACTGAGGTCTTCCCCTAAATCACAGAGACATTTATAAGGATTGTGTTTTAATCTCACACAGTAAATCAAATAGTTTGGGTGCTGAGTGGCTAAAAAATATGAAACATGAATTAAATCCTGCTCTGGTTTTCCACACAGTTTCAATAATCTTTACTTCAGTTCCTCTAAACAGGGCTGTTGGCGAGCTTGGCTTAAATTAATAAGACACTGGCTCCCCTAAAAACATGATTTATAAGATTTTGGGTGTTCTTTAGAATATTGACTGTGTGCTATTTCTGCCCTGCTTTTCTATTTTTTTTTTACATTCATCATCATCATCCATGGATGAAATTAGCCTACTATTGATGTCCGATTCAAGTGCGAGGGTGATTCATCTGTATTTCACCTCAATAGACACTAGTTCATTGTTTCTAATAAGAGTTATAATACACCGTTGGCCATAAAGTTGGAATAATTCTGTTTTCAGAGAGACTCCACTTTAACTTTACTTTTTTGCTATTTATACACATCAGTAATCACCTTTAAACAAGTGATGATTACATACTGAGTCCCAGCTATAGTTTATCTATTAAGAATGAACCACATTGTCACTGTCATTTTATGAGAGGACGTAAAAGTATTGTATTCCAACTTTGTGGGCAACAGTGTAAATAACAGCTAAATCCAGGTATTTATGTGTGTATCTGTTGTTTCTGACTATACTTTCA
Organism: Sphaeramia orbicularis; assembly: GCF_902148855.1. Classification (NCBI taxonomy): domain Eukaryota; kingdom Metazoa; phylum Chordata; class Actinopteri; order Kurtiformes; family Apogonidae; genus Sphaeramia; species Sphaeramia orbicularis. Next base: position 36,558,605 of record NC_043979.1, on the reverse strand, counting down.
AAAACATAAATTTGAGGATAAAACAAAACAGTCACTCCATTTTTATTCCAGCACCTGTTAAAAATGATATTTTTTGTGTTCCAGTTCAGAAAGGACAGATACACTGTTTCAAAAGATATATATTTTCCTTCTTTATTACAGAAATAAAAAAAAAAAACCTCCGCTCAAGGTTTCTGTGGAGGTTACAGGTGCACAGCAGCAGGTACTTTTCAACTGCTTTCTTATTTTTTTATTCACCCTCATATACTAATGGGAATGGCATACAAGCTCAATCAATAGATGTATCTTTCCTTTCTGACCATGAAAAACTGTAAAAAAAAAAAAAAAAAAAAAAAACTTCCATAAATGCTGTGGTATTGTTTGCACACTACTAAAAGCCTTATAGATCCATAATACAGAAAACTGTAGTTCTAATCTACAGAAATAGGAAGAGACAAAGTAAAATACAAGACATTTAGGGTGTGGAGGGAATTACTTTCTGCCCAGCAAACTGCACTTGAACATAGGGGTCCACCAAGTCCCTGTTCTCTCCTATGAAAGCCTTCTTCACATTTGCCATGATGCTGGTGTTCATTTTTGGAAGGCCCTCGGCTCGATAAATCTTCACATAAAACCTGGCCCACTGCCTCTCGGCTGGGATGCCCTCAGGAAGCAGGAGGTTTCTGTAACACAAACAATCAAAGACAGCACACAAAAAGAGTTTAAACTGTGTAAAAGAAGCCAAATACGGTGCATGTATTCCCCGATTATGTTACAAAAACAGGCATTCTACTTGACAGGATCTGAAATCATTATTACCCCTCTATTTCATCTTCATCAGTCTCATTGGCCTTGTGTGGGGTCTTGATGTTGTCGCCTTTTCCGACCACAGCGATGTCACACTTTACGTATCCTTTGCACCCGGCTGTGATATCATCAGGATCAGACAGTATGGCCCACTTGTGATAAAACTGGTGTTCTGGGGCAGGAAATGATTCATTAAACCAACTGACCAACATATGTAGAATATATGCATAGGTCTTACTAAGAGCTAATATACAACATGTAGTCTATATTTTACCAGGTTGAGAGTAAACAGTCCCGACGTCCATCTTGAAGGTTCCAACCAAGGTTCCACTCCGAAGAAGGTTTTTAGAGTGAATGACCTAATCAGACAAAATCAAAAATTAGGTTCAAAAAACATTACAGATTTGGTGGAATAATTCTGGTTCCATGTATCTTGACATGCTCAGTGTTTCACATCACTGGTGGTACTTTTATAATTTTATTTTTTCATGTGGGAAAATACTTTACAACAGAGTAAAGCAAAAAAAAAAAAAAAGCAAAACAAAACAACTAAGCACATTTGTATGACATGTCTGAAAAATCAACAATGTTAAAACATGAAATTTAACACAAACACATTCAATATAAGTTCTCTGTTTAGAAAAAACAAAAACAACTCTTCTTAAAATAAGTCTTCCTTTTCTTGTGTTACATTTTGTTAAATAACATACATTAGAACAAAAAGATGTCACATTTTCCCCCTTATTTTCACTATTGTTATTTCAAAATCCACACGAGTTTGAACTCCATTACATTCAACCAGTACAAATATAACTTGTCATTTCCAGTTAACTTAAATGTGGCCTCAATGGGGTAATATATACAGTCCATTTTGACCACATTTCCACAAATTTGTGGTGGTACGTTCAAATAACTCCTGATGCAAAACTCCAGCAGCTTGGCTTTGTTTCATAGTTTATGACCATCCACCTCCTTCTTGATCCCAGTTCAGAGGTTCAGATCTGAAACTTAACTCTCTCCAGAACTTTCATCTTTTTTAGCTGCAAGGTGCCTCAGGTGTTAATTCCTAACATTGTGTAGTGCAGCGTTGAAGGATGGTGAGTCACACTGCACCAGTTTGTTCAACACTACTGCAGGATGTAACTTTTGTGAGTAGAGATTACTCACGGAAAGTTTGATGATCTTGTCAAACATGACGTCAGGAGGGACGTGGAAGTCAAAGACAAAATACTGCAGAGAATGAAGAAAGAGCTCATTAATTAAAATGCACTGACTTACTCAGTGGGATTGTAGTTGGAATATGATTCGGAGGATAATTTTACACTGCGACACCCAAACACAACAGCGGCTCTGTATAAACTTAATTGTAATGTGAACATAAGCAGGGCACGTCTCTGCTAAGCTTCTTCAGACACAAACAGTACTGATAACCAGAACACTCAAAAATACACCAAGGAGTCAAAGCAATTAACTCAAGTAAACTGTGGGTTTATCGGTTATTTCTAACCCAAACAAAAGAATCTTCGCGTTTTACTCCATCCTTGACAATAATAGCAGTCCTCTATCGACCACAGAAGATCATATCTCTGCACAATGGTCAATTTCAGATTATTCTTCACACTTCTTATTCACATTGAACAAACTAGATCCAAAAGGGTCTGGACACAAGGACAGAAAGCTTAAAGAACTATTATCTCTGTCGGGCTAGTATCCAATTTATCTATTCACAAGAGATTTTCACACAGAGAGAATCAATAGCACACTAACTGTCACTTCCACTCACTGCAGGACAAAACCCACAGACTGAGCTCTGCATGATCCTCCCCACAGTGGACTTAGACTTCAGACCGTGAGGGATGATGTGCTGTTCAGGAACACTAACAACTGACAAGAAGTCTCTAGTTACTAAGGCTGAGTTATGCGTTTTATTATTACATCAGTAAATCAACTTGACATCCAATCATCAGTAAGGACTGACAGATTCTTTGCTTTGGATTTTACTACATTCACTTCATTTTCCTAGATGTGTCTGTAGTATAAAAAGAAATGAGGCCATTAGTTTGAGAAATGCACAAAAATTATACAAATATCATGTACGTATACTTACTGCATAACATCTGATATATAACTCATTATATGTACACATGCTGGAGGCTAGATGCTAGGATTTATTTTTAGTATCTAATACATTAATGATTATAACACTACCAAATGCATGCAGAGAGCATCAATACAGTATATAATATTTAATAGCAGCAGTGATCATTTCTAGATGTGTTATGGATGTCTTGGGTCAATTAAATCATATACAACTTAATATTTTACATAATCCATTTTTTGACAAACATACACCCTTAATGAAGGGTTGCATCAATATATTTTAAGGACTGATATCAACTAGTAGTAATCAAACAGAGTCTGAAAAAAGTAAATCTTCATGTTAGCTTTTGGAAAAACTCCAACACATGAAGTTGATGTAATACCTTTCAACTCTTCTCAAATGATGAACATTTATTTTACCATGTCACCTACACCTGGAAGGATTATACATAGTGCGAGTAATAAATTAATAAATGAAAGCAAAAAATATATATAAAATATAATGAATTGTAGTAATAAAGTGCAGTTACAAGTAAAAAAGCCTTCCATAAAAATGCTTTCACCATCATCTTACATTGTGAACGTTTGAAGCTAACGATGGGAACTCACCTCATTGTAGTAAGGGCAGTTGGTGGATTCTTTCATCGATGTGTACTTCCTATCATCCCCGATCTCCACACAAACCACCGGGTCCATGTTGAGGCCTATCAGCTGCCGGGCCTCAATGATTGTGATACTAATCTGAAGGGAGACAGTTACACATCAGATCTAAAATGTCTGTCTTAAAACAAGCCGAGTCTGCTCCAATAGAGTGAGTTAGTCTGCAGATACACCATTAGCATCAACCATGCAAGCACAGATTAATTACCCCGCAGACAATTCAAAGGAAAACAACCTGAATCGATCTTTCTATTCATCTATAATGATCCTGATTTCACCCAGCGAGGACTTCTGCCAGATTTAAGAGTGAGATTTTTATCTTGACGTCTCCCCAGGCCAAAGTAAAGTTGCATTTGACTGGATCCAACACCAATACCCCTCTGGTTTAATTAGTTTTTCAAAAAAAAAAAAGAGGACCACAGGAAGGAAATTAGCAAAAGAGAATAGAGGGTGAGTGTGCAAACATTAATAACAACTTCTCATTTGGGTGTATGAATGTATTCATGTTCTTAAAGTAAATAGGCCATATAAATAGGCCACTAGTCAGCATTGGAGAGTTTCTCTTATTTGTTTTCGTTGATGCTGCAACTAAACTCAGCTCTGCAGTCATGGTCAAATCCAACAATAAAGGGCATCCTCAAATCATTAGTGTCATATTGACATTGTTATATAGTTTTAGTTCTTATATTTCTGTTTTGTTAAACATACAAGGTATAATTTATTAACCACAGCAGGCTATGTGTTTACTCTGTTGCCTCTAGTGTTCGTACTGAATTCAGCCATTTGTCTCCTGGCTCCACAGTAGCTCCTCCAGCACAAACACATTCAGTACGTACACACACCTGATAATCCACCGGTCGCCCAGAGCTCGGCTCCATCTTGATGTCTGGCTTTGACCTAAAGGAAATCCAACACAGTCATAACTTTTTATGATAGAGTTTGTTTGTGGGTAAAATATGTGTCCATCCAAAGTTAATGTCCTAAATTTTACATCCTCTCATTTTTCAGTTGAATAACTTTATATTGGTTTTTTTTTTTTTTTTTTTATCAATATATGGCTCTGCAGTCAGATTTAAGTTATCCTATAGATTCAGCAAATTGAGATGCAACCTTCAAAGCTCCATGCTTTAACCTGTGAAAATTGAGTCCTCCCCTCTACATGTCTAGAGTATGTAGTGTTGGGAAGATTACTTTGAAACCTAATAGGTCAACATTACTTGTCACCACATTAAATATTTGAATTACAGTGTAGTGCAGCTATTTAAATAGGATTGCTTTTTCATGATCACAAGAAAGCTGAATAGTCCTAAAAACACTCAACAGTGATGTTAGACCCCTTTTCTGCTCAATTACATGGTCATCTACCTTACTGTGGTCAGGTGTTATTCAACAGTGCTTGGCCAAAATAAAAGTCACCACCTGGATTTAACTAAGCAAATAGTTTAGGTTCTTCCATTGGATAATCATTGCAGTGATTAATATGTTTCAGCTACAACAAGTTTTTTAACCCTAACTGATGCGGCGAGTAACTTCTCATTTCTTAAACAAACATCAGTTTATAGAGAGCATAATGTCTGGACTGTGTTTCAATGGAAAAAGGTCATGTGATGGACACATCAGGCAGAGGAAAGAGGCAGATGAAGTGATTACCCATCATGCCTTGCGGCTAGAGTACAAGACTGTGGGGGCAGTGTTATGATCTGAGGTTGTTTCAGTTGGTCAGGTTCAGTAAAATTATGTGTCCATTAAATGACTTTATCAGATTACATGAATATACTGAATGACTAGGTCTTGATATCAGTGGATTTTTTCTTTGCAGATGACACTGGTATATTCAAGCATGACAAAACCAGTATTCATCAGGCTCAGATTGTGAAAGAGTGACCATGAGGTATCAAATTTTCACACACAGATTGGCCACCAGAGTCCAATCCTGAACCACGTTTAGAATCTTTGGGATTTGCTGGAGAACATTTTACACAGCGGTCCAATTCTCCATCATCAATACAAGATTTTGGTGAAAACATTGTAACATTGGTGTCAAACCATCATTGTGATTATTAAGTGTAATTTACCTATATACTTTTTTGTCTCTCAGTAAGCAATTGATTATTAATCCATTTCCATTTATCTTGGAATTTCATGATGCAGTGTTGTTACATACATATATGGAGCTATGGGTGTAATTGGTTTAATTAAAACTGGCTACATCCCATTTAGCTGTCTTAGGTTCAGACATTGGAATTATGTGTCGTGAATCACTAGAATGATCTCCCAGGGCAATAAAACAGAACAGAGCCATCATTAATGTAATCAGTATATTGCCTGATTTTACAAGCCAAATTATCTGTTGTGAAAAGGGTCTGTTATGTCTAAACAAATGTAGACCTCTTATTGGAGACATTGGTGGTGACAGCGGTGACAGAGGCCAGAGAGATGGTGTCTGGGTCGAGGGTTCCTGCAATATGCATCGCTTTTCTGTCCAGGTCCTCCATGTCCAGGACTGCTGGCTCATCTGAAAGATATTTGTGAGTTTTTTAATGTAAGTTTTAAATTTAATTTATGAAAAAACACAATGCCCTGTGCTTTATTTCTCCACAAATGCACATTTATTCAGCTGTCCTTGTCCACACAGTCAGACTACACTACATATGAATAATAAAAGACATGTCTTACTTTTAATGTACTATAATAAAACATGTCAACAGGAGGTTAACTGCTCCATTTTTGGCCAAAAGCCATGTTGTGCTTAATGTGTTTTTGGTTGTTTACCTCCTTTCTTGTGGTCATCTTTCGAGCTCTTGATCTTGCTGAGCTTCATGGCTGAGAAAACTCCCTTCCCCGCTCTGGTGGAGAAGAAAGACAGCTGATTGGAGAAAGGAGAATTGATGTCATGGAAGAGGACATGCGTCTGATTAAATGCTGATCCGCTCTGCTCCGCACTTGTGTTAGTACGTTCACTTTTCAGGCTTATACTTTCAGAAGATAAGACACCGCTGCAGAAAACCCCATCGCTGAACTCATAGGCTTAATCAAAATGCAATCCAACACCATAACGTCCGCTATGTACCCCAGCTAGTCATTTAATTCCAGTTGATTTAGTCCCCCTCCCATCACCATATATTCTGGAGACCCTCAATCACAAAACAAAAGTATCCAGTTTCTTCACATTGATATTATCTGTATCAAATATCACCACGCCAACAAAGAGCTCATGATGTCAGCAGCAGGGCGACAAATGAGCAGCCTTAATAATTAAAAATGAGTGTGACCGTCCAATTTGCTGCGGATATAGATACATGTCAGGAAATTAATGAATAGGAGGTTTTCCTTTTGTTTACTGAAGCGTTCAGGGTGTATCGGAGTTCAGTTTCTCTGATCTTTCCCCAAGGGCAACATTCAACCCCGTTTCATGGATTATAAAAAAAAAACAAAAAACTGCATGGACTTTTTTTCTCTTTAAAAAGAAATGTACATGTCTTGAAGCACCTCATTTGATAGATGTGGGGGTGAACGCCAAGGGCTTTGGAGAAAGTAAAAGCATGATACCATTTGAAGAGGAATAAAAGTCAAGAAAGGCTCAAGAGCTGTTCATCCAACTGTCAAATTAAATCAAGGCCATTCACACAATACACTCATTGGATTTTCATCTCCATCTTGTCTGCAACCTGTTCATTTCATTGAACTGGTTAATTACTTATGTTAACCATCTGCGTACTCAAGGATCTGTACATGAATGCACTAAGACAAACCAGTTGATAAAATATCAACTAATTCTATGCTAAATAACATTGATTTGATCTGAAACAAGTATAAATATAATACTCAGTGGTAGTAGTTAGTTTTCTTAAAGTTTCTTATTCATTTGGCTATTCAAACATTTCTTTTCCTTTTGATGTATTATAAAACTATGAATTTAAAAAAGATACAAAATTAAAACGATATCCACCTTAATTCCATCGATTCAGGTCTCTCTCAACAAGTTACCACGAGTAAAAAACAAAACTGCTGTTTGTGAAAGAAAAAATGTTTTTCCATACATACCACATAAAACACCTCTGGTTCAACCCAGTTCAAGCAGCAGGTTGGATTAATATAAAACCACCCCAACAAGAAACTGCCCCGAGTTTCCTCCTATATTCCCATAGCTGTCAAGTACTGGCACTCCAGACAGATAATAGTTGGACAGATCAGCAGGTGATGCCAGGTTGAGAGGAAGGGAGAGAGGAAGAGGAGGACCATTTGCACAAAGAGGAGGAGTGAGGAGAGACAGAGAAGGCTGAGCTTCATACAAGACCAGAGAGCACTAGTCCAAACCTGTCCACACAGCCCCCAATTCACAACAAACTGACAAACTTCCCATAATACTGATATTTGGTAAGTATTTGACAAACAAAATATATTGATTGGGTAAAACATATAAAACTGCCATTTAAACACTGGACTGACCTTTAAATCCAATCAGCTGGGAACAAATCCTCTTAAAAACACATTGTTGCAGTGCTGAGCTTTTTATAATGAGTCACCTTTATGTTTAAAGGAGTTATATTTATATATAGTATTTGTCTAAAAGTATCACAAGAGTGTTTAGAAAAAAGAGCCCTTAAGTTATGCCAAAGTCACCAATATATTGGATTATGGAGATATGAACATACTGTATACACACCAATGGTCTGACAGATTTATGTGACCACTAGAGAGGGTAGTGAGTCACTATGCCTGTCTCCCATGGCATGTCTCCATCTTCTTACAACATGATTTCTACTCTGGTGGGTAGTCTTATGTTTTCTATTATTACCTCCATCAAGGAGGTTATGTTTTTGCCGGTGTTGGTTTGTCTGTCTGTCCGTGTGCAAGATAACTCAAAAAGTTATGGACGGATTTGGATGAAAATTTCAGGAAATGTTGATACTGGCACAAGGAGCAAATGATTAAATTTTGGTGGTGATTGGGGTGGGGCACTGATCTGCCTTGGTGGAGGTCTGCGCTCTCCGAGTGCTTTTCTAGTTATTATACTATACAGTATCTTCACTATTTTAAAACTATCTACAAAGGTTTGCTTGCATCTGTTCAACTTACATGTGCTTTAACTGCAATGAATTCTCACTGTACAAACTAATGTTCATATGAAAAGTGAAGCACATGCTGTCGGGGGCCAACAGCAAGGGTATATCCCCGAAATCCCCCCAATCCTCTGCTCCCCCAGCTGTGTCAAAATATGACATCATGTAAACTCAAGGTAGTGGCATGAAGAAAGATAATTATTAGACAATCGATATGAACTCAATTTGAGCTACATCGCCCTAATAGTGCCAGAATAATGGTCAGAGAACCAATTTTTACCCAAAAAACTCCACATAGTGAATAAAAATGAGACCATATGAACATTCGACGTTTACTATGAACGAAATTTTATCTCAATCGGCCCATTATTGCTTGATTTATGCCCAAAAAAAAAAGATTTTCAAATAAAGGACTCCCATTTGGATGACTTGTAATACTCATAGAGAAGCTGAAATGACAGGGTTCTTCCACTAGGGATCCCCTATGTTGCTTATCAAGGGATAAGAAATCCAACCAAATCTGTCCTAGTTATCATGTTCACACAAAGGATATCCAGCGGCGACAAACGATCTGGCAATGGCAGTCGGGGTAAAACCGTTATATCTCCGCAACTTGATTTCAGGGATATAAAAATGAGGAAGGAGGAAAAAATATAGCAATAGCAAGCAAGAGCTTAATGATATACAGTGTGCAGTCTGCCCTACGGCTCTGCTGAATAGATACTGTACCTCATACACCTCTGAACTGGTTGGAATGTGAGCCAAAAAAAACTGGAGATAAGTTCTCAGTAAATCAGCAGCCTGTGTCCTGAAACATGCCCAAAAACAGCCTTTCACTGTGATTGAACACAGAAAAGATACCAATGTTGAATTCAACACATTTTTAGGCTCCACACTACCCCAAGTAAAATTAATATTTTCAAAACAGTTAAACATTTCATGCATTTAGCTCTTCAACTCAAAAAACAGAGTTAAACCAACTCTAAAGGATTAGACAAATAACATTGCTCCGAGTTGTTTTGTTGTGTGTGTGTTGTTTTTTTTTAATATTTAAATGGTGTTAGTTTCACTCCCAAAATTGTTATGATTGTTCCACTAAAAAAAGTCTAAAGATTAATTAACAACAAAGACATTTATTTATGGCTTTCACCACTGAATTAAAACATATTGAATAAAGGTATAATGTACAAAATTTCATCTGAAGCAATGAATGAACTCTGAATATCAAACGGTGTATGAAATTTGAGAAAAGTTTGAAAAGTTCATCAGATGCCCCAATGGAGCAGTTTGCCTGGCATGGAATTAGATATTTATCCATGGTGATGTAGAATCTGTCCATCTTGGTCCTCAGAAACATCACAGTGAGGAGATATGGCTGCTGACCCTGCTGGCTACAGAGATGGTCCTCCAAACTGCAGAATGACAAGGGCTGTGATAAGAAAACTTGACATTAGACACAAGAATAATGTACAGATTTTTAACAATGTTCACTTTTTAACAATTCTCATTTACATGTGACCAGAATAAAGTAGCTAGATAAGTTATAATCAACTTGATATGCAATTACCTTGTGAATGACTTCAAGTCTCTCAACTACATCACAGCCACTAATTTTTAGAGACTTCAGAAAAATTTGTAAACTAATTTCATGTAATGGCAATGCAGTCATTTGGCACAAATAAAAAACACCCATGATTATCAGTCTTGTGAACCACCAGTACGTTAACCATGTGTCTTCTTATGGCATTAGAGTTTCTGTTGTTTGGTACTCCGACAAAACAATGTTGATAAGTTCACTCTATTAGGAAGTCGAGCGCTTGACATGGCTTAGCATCTCTCTGTTATCTGTGGAAATTGTAAACACTACATTGCCTTGTTTAACAAGGTCACTGAATATGTCTGCATCAACTTCATCTTTGAATATAACCTTTGTATCAGGTGGCAGGCAAAACCTCTCAATGACTGGGAATTCAATGATATTTTGGAAAAATAATAATTTAAAAAATACATTTGAGGTCAGCTCTGTTGCTTGCCTCACAGTGAAGGACAAATACATTTTTCTCCCATACTGATCATCATTTAATCCCACAAGTCCACATATTTAAGTATTAATGTGTCACAAGTCACACATTGTGAAGTTGAAAATGTTCAACAATCTACCCCATTAGTCACATACCGTTTATTGCATGTAATGTAAAACCAGCATTTCGAGCTTGCAGAATGATATTTGAAAAATTATGGGTGTCATTTTACAAAATTACATTACCTGCCTTGTTCATGTAATTGCACATAGTGGACTGCCCTTCAATCTCATTTAATTTTATGTACTTCTGCTGTCAATTGTTTCACATCAGCAACAGCATTTTACTGAGACATGGGAGAAAGTTTTGGTCATATAAAATAACATTTAAAGAAACTGCAGAAAAAAATACAGACAAGTTGTGGTCACATGGACAAGTGAAACAGCCAATCCGCATGTATGCATGTGGGTAGCTGCCATTTTGAAGTTCACATTACATACATATATATATATATATATATATATATATATATATATATATATATATATATATATATGTATATATATATATATATATATATATATATATATATATATATATATATACATACATACATACACACACACACACACATACATATATATATATATATATATATATATATATATATATATATATATATATATATATATATATTTATATATATATACACACACACACATATATATATATATATATATATATACACACACATATATATATATATATATATATATATATATATATATATATATATACACACACACACATATACAGTACAGGCCAAAAGTTTGGACACACCTTCTCATTCTTCGCATTTTCTTTATTTTCATTACTATTTTCATTGTAGATCCTCACTGAAGGCATCAAAACTATGAATGAACACATGCAGAATTATGTACTTAACAAAAAAGTGTGAAATAACTGAAAACATATCTTATATTCTAGTTTCTTCAAAGTAGCCACCCTTAGCTCTGATGACTGCTTTGCACACTCTTGGCATTCTCTTGATGAGCTTCCAGAGGTCGTCACCTGAAATGGTTTTCACTTCACAGGTGTGCCTTGTCAGGGTTACTTAGTGGACTTTCTTGCCTTATTCATGGGGTTGGGACCATCAGTTGTGTTGTGCAGAAGTCAGGTTGATGCAGAGCTGACAGCCCTACTGGACAACTTTTAGAATACATATTATGGCGAGAACCAATCAGCTAAGTAAAGAGAAACGAGTGGCCATCATTACTTTAAGAAATGAAGGTCAGTCAGTCTGGAAAATTGCAAAAACGTTGAATGTGTCCCCAAGTGCAGTCGCAAAAACCATCAAGCGCTCCAACGAAACTGGCTCACATGAGGACCGCCCCAGGAAAGGAAGACCAAGAGTCACCTCTGATGCTGAAGATAAGTTCATGCGAGTCACCAGCCTCAGAAATCGCAAATTAACAGCAGCTCAGATTAAAGACCAGATGAATGCCACACAGAGCTCTAGCAGCAGACACATCTCTACAACAACTGTTAAGAGGAGACTGCGCCAATCAGGCCTTCATGGTCAAATAGCTGCTAGGAAACCACTGCTAAGGAGAGGCAACAAACACAAGAGATTTATTTGGGCCAAGAAACACAAGGAATGGACATTAGACCAGTGGAAATCTGTGCTTTGGTCTGATGAGTCCAAATTTCAGATCTTTGGATCCAACCGCTGTGTCTTTGTGCGATGCAGAAAAGGTGAACGGATGGATGCTACATGCCTGGTTCCCACCATGAAGCATGGAGGAGGAGGTGTGATGGTGTGGGGGTGCTTTGCTGGTGACACTGTTGGGGATTTATTCAAGATTGAAGGCAACCTGAAGCAGCATGGCTACCACAGCATCCTGTAGCGACATGCCATTCCATCCGGTCTGCGTTTAGTTGGACCATCTTTTTTTTTTTCAACAGGACAGTGACCCCAAACACACCTCCAGGCTGTGTAAGGGATATCTGACCAAGAAGGAGAGTGATGGAGTGCTGCACCAGATGACCTGGCCTCCACAGTCACCGGACCTGAACCCAATCGAGATGGTTTGGGGTGAGCTGGACCGCAGAGTGAAGGCAAACGGACCAACAAGTGCTCTCTGGGAACTTCTTCAAGACTGTTGGGAAACCATTTCAGGTGACTACCTCTGGAAGTTCATCAAGAGAATGCCAAGAGTGTGCAAAGCAGTCATCAGAGCTAAGGGTGGCTACTTCGAAGAAACTAGAATATAAGATATGTTTTCAGTTATTTCACACTTTTTTGTTAAGTACATCATTCCACGTGTTCATTCATAGTTTTGATGCCTTCAGTGAGAATCTACAATGAAAATAGTCATGAAAATAAAGAAAATGTGAAGAATGAGAAGGTGTGTCCAAACTTTTGGCCTGTACTGTATATATATATATATATATATATATATATATATATAAATTATACATCTAGTTTCAAATGCCATTTTAAACAGTAAGAAGCATAAGGGGGCATTTTTATTGGTGGATCCTTGCAAATGACTAGGTGAATTGTAATTAATTCATTGTGAACTAAGTTTTACTCCATTAGCTAGCTACCAGTTAGCTAGGTACTACATACTGCTAGCTAGCTGACCTGTACAAATGTACTGTTCAGCACCGATAATAAACAGGGCTTAGAAAAGCACAAACTCTCTTTAAGTGTGAATGTATACCGCTGTTAGCCGCATAACTGTGTAAGTGTTTTAAGTACGCTTGAATGAAGGCCAATTGCACTTACCATGTAGGGGTCTGACTCCTCTGGAAACAGCCTGGAGTCCAATGAGGTGAAGAAAATCCTGGACCAATAGTCAAGGAAGATGGTCCCCAACCTCCTGCTAGTTTGTCCTCAAGTGGAGCTGAGTGTTCCTCCAGAAGCAGGAAGACCCACACCATGTCAAAGAAAAGTGTCATTCAACTGAACTGTGCTAAAATAAAATAAATAATATTAAAAAAAAAAAAATGCACAGGACTTGCTCCTTAGAAGTACATGGTCCACATTTAGCCTACTGTATATTCTACAGGGTGGGGAAGCAAAATTTACAGTGAACATTTAGTTGTTTTTTCTCAGCAGGCACTACGTCAATTGTTTTGAAACCAAACATATATTGATGTCATAATCATACCTAACACTATTATCCATACCTTTTCAGACACTTTTGCCCATATGAGTAATCAGGAAAGCAAACGTCAAAGAGTGTGTGATTTGCTGAATGCACTCGTCACACCAAAGGAGATTTCAAAAATAGTTGGAGTGTCCATAAAGACTGTTTATAATGCAAAGAAGAGAATGACTATGAGCAAAACTATTACGAGAAAGTCTGGAAGATACTATTAAAGAAGAATGGGAGAAGTTGTCATCCGAATATTTGAGGAACACTTGCGCAAGTTTCAGGAAGCGTGTGAAGGCAGTTATTGAGAAAGAAGGAGGACACATAGAATAAAAACATTTTCTATTATGTAAATTTTCTTGTGGCAAATAAATTCTCATGACTTTCAATAAACTAATTGGTCATACACTGTCTTTCAATCCCTGCCTCAAAATATTGTAAATTTTGCTTCCCCACCCTGTATAGTACTCATCATTTGGAAAAATCTAATGCTAAATGTGTCATGCACTGTGTGAAAATAAAATAAAAATACACGCAACTTACTTCTTAGTAGTACATGATTCAAATTTTACTGCATACTCTATAACCGCACATTCTCAGCTTGCCTCTTAAGCTTGGCTCATGAACAAACTAGAAGCACTCGGAGAGCGCAGACCTCCGCCAAGGCTGATCAGTGGCCCCCCCCGTGGGCCCCCCCACGCCAAGGAGGTTATGTTTTTGCCAGGGTTTGTTTGTCTGTTTGTTTGTTTGTCTGTCCGTTAGTGTGCAACATAACTCAAAAATTTATGGACAGATTTTGATGAAATTTTCTGGTCTGCGCCCCCCCCCCGTGGGCCCCCCCACCCCCGATCACCACCAAAATTTAATCATTTCTTCCTTATCCCATTTCCAACAAACCCTGAAAATTTCATCAAATCTGTCCATAACTTTTTGAGTTATGTTGCACACTAACGGACAGACAAACAAACAAACAGACAAACAAACCCTGGCAAAAACATAACCTCCTTGGCGGAGGTAAAAATAACATGTAACACAATAAGAAATGAACAGAAAATGAATAAAACTGAATGCAAAATGACTGTGGTTAACAAAATTAACATAAAATAATCAACAAATAAATAAAAGGGAATCAAAATATTTCTGCATTGACAAAAAAGATAATCTACTAAAAAATGAACAAAATGCACAAAAGATGAAGAAAAAAATCCACAAAATGATAAACATTAATACAAAATGCAGCACAATACAAAAACTCTGAATAAAATGATGAAAAAATATCATCATCATCATAACATTGCTGACCCTGGTGTTTACTGAGATTGTCTAAACACCAAACTGCAGAATGACTGTGGTTAAAATTATACGTTGGGGGATGAAATCAACTCTGAAATGTTTAACCTCAACATTTCAACATTGCAGTTTTTGCTGTGCAGTGATACCACTACTTTATATAACCGGAACATCTACAACAGAACATGCATATTATTTATTCCAGTCATAGGGAATTTACTCTTGACTGCTTTTGTGCAGACGCTTAAGTTTCCTAAGACTCATTGATTCAGTAATTGATACTCTTTTCCTGTGATCTCACCAGTGTTTGTACATAACTTCATCCTCATTAGTGTCACATACTTAGAATTCACATAGTTAGAAGCCTTTGCAAGTTTAATGACCTGTGTGTGTGGGTGCATTTATCTTTAGACTGAAAACACTTCACAGATTCACGAAAAATGAGCACAATCACCAACATTACACCACAATCTATTGTTTTTTCTATTAAATTCCTTTACTCTTTAAATTTTAATCCTACAACTCCAAATAGAACTCTTGCATTTTTTACCGTGCTATTGCATCAACTGGGATAGAAATAAAAACGCTTTCAGGCTGCCTTTCAGACTGAGACAGAATGTCCCATCACTGCAGCTCCAGACATTTTCTTTTATGTAATCACGACTATTATTATCTGTAATGAGAAGGTCACCTCCTCTAAATCATATCAGTAGTAATGTACAACTTCTAGGAGACAATACTGATGCTGAGACTGGGATTGTACCCCAAGAGGCATGTCTTCATATCATCATCATCTGCTCCCATATCAGGGCTTGAAACAGAGGAACAAAAAAAGTCAAATTCACACACTCTCATATCACACTACTGGGGAAAGCAGCACTGCAATACACAGCAAATATCAGATCAACACAACGCAATCCCAGGAGAGAATAGCACTACACAAGATGGAACAAAGAACTGAAAAGAAGGCGTCTGTGTCTGCAGAAGAAAAAAAGCAAAAGAAATAATACCTCCTTGAAATCATTTAAAACCACAAAAAAAAGAATGTTTTTTTTTGTTAGATTGTATCTTTAATAAAAAAAAAATCTTGCAAAATTTCTGTTTAAGGTGCTTAGTTCCACAGACCTGAAATGGGTTCTGTAAAGTCTTATCTGTGGTAGTGGTGTCAGCAATGTCTTGGTTCAGTGATCTTTGACTGATTTTTCATTTGCTGACAAGGACTTACTGCAAACAGGCTGACAGCTGGAAACATTGTACAGTAAATGTGCCTCCCAAGTATTTAATTTCTACAGTAACAACTTACCAGTAAAGTGACAAATGCTTAATTTGATGCCATCTATTTCAACCATCCATACACATGTTCCTATGGCCATAAAATGTATATTTATAATGTCCCATTCTGCTGTGCTACACTGTGAATGACATGTTTCTGTTGCAAAAAACATCTCTGTTGTTGTGAATATTTCAACAGGAGAGAGTACTGCAGTCTGCTGCCAGCGCAGTCCAGACCAGTCACATAAAAAAAACATTAACACCTTGTGGTACGATAATCCTCAACATGGGACCTGAACTGCCCATGAAGACAAAACTGCATTATAAAATATAATAAATCAGCATTTGCTTGTGTAAATTATCCTGTCAGCAACGACTTTATCCATGTTGGACTGTCTCCTGTGAGCGTAAATGTGATGTTCTGCAAATGGATAATGCATATTTAGATGGTCAGAATAAACATAATAACTGTTTAAAGCAATTTGTTTCAGGAGACTAATGAGGATTTATTTCCAAAGGGGGATATACACCCCGCTAGCCCTTTGCATATGTGTAATGCATGATTACTCCAAGGTTCAACATCATTTCAGCTCATCGTTTCATCTTCTACTTTATTTGATGTCTGCAGATCAAATAACAGCTGGAGCCTTAAATCCTTTCTCTTCATGTCCAGCCTATGCATGTGGTCGTCTGCATGCACTATTCAGCAGATCTGCTTCACTGGCAGTAAAATGATGCAGGAGGTGATTTATTTATTAGGAATAACAAAACCCCTGCAAAGCTGGCTTATTGTGCTGTTGCAGATAGCACAAACTGCTTTATGGGTGCAGCTATAAATCATCCTGCAGAGCCACAGAAGAGAAGGTACGGTCTGTTGCAAGAAGAGGAAGGAAGGAGAGGATGGAAGCAGAGGGATGGTCAACTTTGGATCCAATTATATTTGATTATGGGAAAAGAGAGAGACCAGTACGACTTAACAAGCCACCTACACTTCATTTCTGGTTCTGCTGCACAGTTATAATGAAATTGTGTGCCCACTGGCAACTGCCACGAGGGCAAACTTCCTTACAAACAGCATCCGCGACCTTTTGTCAAGGTGATATAACAGAAAGAGACAGAACCCTGCAGTGACTTGTAAGAGATTTCTTCTGTTTGTTCATCCAGTCCATCTGTGAATCATGTGTAAAGTCAGTTCTTGTATAATTTATGAGAAAAGTTTGTGTTTGCATTGCTCTTAAGTGCCTTGGAGATAAAAATACATAACATTTTCACAAAGTTTTTAGATAAGAGACTCAGAAAAACCTTTGGGATTTGAAGGCAATCCTCCACAAGTTCAAAGTTTTGGAAAATAATGTCTTGGAGGGACATGTAACTCAAGGGAAAAACTAAGAAATCACTTTTGTCACAGTAAAGTAATATGAGCATTTCCTCAAATTATTCAGACAATATTAATTAATGAATCAAAATAACAAACTAGAAGGGCAGTCAGGGGGCACAGATGTCTGCAAAGGCCAATAGTCCACTCTTCTTCCATAATATTGTTAAGCCAAAAAAAAAACAAAACAAAACATAAAATAAAATAAAAATAGACAAAAAAATAACCTTTTGTCATTTTTTTTTTTTAGAAATGACCTGTCACAGAGATTAACAATTTACTGTTAGATTAAGTAATATACAGCCATTTAGTTTAACTGATTATTGTCCCATTCCCTTGTTGTTAATGGTGTCCAGTAGCATCAAATACACTGGGACGAATCCTACTGACACTGCATGTCTGTCATTCAAGGTGTACATCAGATAATGTCAGGCATTCTTTTCAGAACTGCAGAGTTAACGTAAAGCAGAAGATGAACCTGTGAAGGTCACAGGTATAGCTCTTTCACAGTCTCTGCAGGAGTCAGTCACTGTTCACAGGCTTGTAGCTGCATCTGCTGCTCTAAGCACATGAAACACATCCGCTACTTGAATCCAGACAAATTCCCTGTGAAGCTGTGTTGTGTCTGTTTCTCGTCACACAGCTTTATTGTGAAAACAGTATAAAACAGCTGTTTACTTGTGACATAAAGACTGCGTGTTAGTAGTCATTTATAGACAATGATAAAAATAAATAACTGTCCTCTACCTCTAACATCAATCTTCAAATAAAAATCAATATGTGGTGGAATTACCCTGATTTTCATTCACGCTTTCAAACACCTTAGCGTGCTGTCCATCAGTCTTCCACATTGCTGTTGGCTGCTTTATGCCACTCCTGGCAGATAAATGCAGCAGCTTGTCTTTGTGTAATAGCTTGTAACCATCCATCTTCCTTTTGATCACATTCCAGGGATTTTCAATGGGGTTCAGATCTGAAATTTGGAGTGGTCTCATCATTTTTTTCAGAGCTGTATATCCCTCCTCAGCATTATCAAGTTTGACGGGAGGAAAACAATAGATTGAAATACTACATTTGCATACTACACAGAACCAGGAAGAACAGACACATAATAATGCACCAAAATGTTGAAAAATGTAAATGAGAAGAAAACAGCAAGCAGCAAGAAATGTACCTGGAGGCTAAACTGTTTAGGACATTTTCTCCCTCTTTATCCTCCTTATCCCTAGATGAACCAGACAGTCATTCCAGGTTATTGTGTCCTGTACATTCACTTTATTATCAGTGTAAGGACAATAACCACTGGCCATAGTGCATCACAATTCATGGCAGACTGAAAGATTTTCTGAAAGTTTTAATCCCAAAAACCTCTCAACCAGACACAAACTGAGCTGCAGGTAATTCAGGATATAAGAGGTATGGATGAGAAGTGGCAAGGCTATTAAAATTTTCCACAGACCCATCAGTCTGGCCAGCACTGGTGTGAGGAGGATTAGAGCTCCATGTGCTGTCGAGGCTCAGGTTTATTGGTATTTTCTAGGCAAGCCATTCACTTTTTTCCAGGACAAAGCCCCAAGGCAGATTTTCCCCAGTTTGACTGACAGCTCTAGACAGCAACTAGGTACCCTCATCAAACTGCAAGGACACGGGCTTTTCACCAGCACCAAGGTGAAGAAATGTAAATGAATATGGTAGGGATGCAATGTAATGCAACAGAGGGTAACCACTTTGAGCCATAGACTGTATATAAATAAGGTTGTTATTATTATAGCTTCTCAAAAGTTATGCCAAGACCTTTTAATCTCCCTCCGGTGGCTGGCTGCAGTATAGCTCATAAATCCCATCCATGTTTTCAATAGGCCAACTAAAATAACTACAAACTCAAACTATTCTCTAAAAAAATAGTCAGGGTTAGTGAGCAAAGCTTAAAATCAAGTCTCTTCACTTAGATATACATACATTTTGATTAAACATTTTCTTTTTAGCTCAACAATGTTAATTCATTAAGTTACTGCAACTATTTTTACAGCCATCTTTCCAAACCTTAACCTGTTGTAGTTGTATCTATTAGGTCTGTGATGTTATACACCATGAGTAAAGTACTTGGTAGTGTGGATGATGACCACCGTGCTGCCAACAAATAGTTCTGTGCAAAAATCTTAGCCTGCGTTCACCATGTTATAATAACCATTCTCAGTCTCCGTAATAAAGACAAAAGTTTAAGGAAAAATAGATCTTCCACTTTCTAAAGAGTGTTTAACTCTTCAACAGTAACTTAGCTTTACCTTTATAGAATAGAATAGAATAGAATAGAATAGAATAGAATAGAATCCATATTATAAAAGCCAAGTGGCCTCTTTGTGCGTGTGTGTGTGTGTCTCTGGATTCACACAAAATCCAGAAAGAGCTGACTGCTACAGTTTGGCATACTTAAGTATTTTTGGTCAAGGAACAGACTAGTGAAAACGACAAGTTGATAGGACCAATATTTCGGGAGACATTAGTAATTCTGGAATTCAATAGCCTTACAATCATGTTGCCATGGCCAGAATGTTTTGGCGCTGACTGCAGGGCAAATGCAGTACAGCATGTATGAATACATAACAGCATAAAAACTACTACATCTAGAACCCTTGGATCCCCACAGGTCAACGCGCTAGTAGAATAGAATAGAATAGAATAGAATAGAATAGATAGCAATTTATTGTCATTGTATGTACAATGAAATTAGGAGTGCTACTTGAGTCAGTGCAATACTATTAAAAAAAAAAAAACAACAAAAAAAAAACAATACTTAAGAAAATAAGAATAGAGTGAATACAAAATTACAAAAAGGAAAAATAAGCTAAGAAAATAGAATATGAAATTTTTACAAAAGTAAAATAAGAACATAGCTAAAAGTAAAGTAAAAAAGTTGAAATAGATATGAATAAACACAACATTAACAGTATGTAACATTATGTATATCTATGAAACCAGTATCTATAGCTCCCTGTTGATGGAGAGTGAAATCATCTCTATGTCACACTGTATTGTAGAATGCAAGAAGAAAATAAGGCTGTCCTGAATGCTCTACTGGAATTTCAGTGATCAACAGAGAGAGAATATTACCCCATAGCTTTGGCATTAGCATTATATACTACACCTTGAATTGCCTTGTTGCTGAAATGTGCTATACAAATAAACTTGCCTTGCCTTGCCTACAATATTCAGTTAATCAAACTATCAAAGTCTTGCCACAATTGCTTAATAATGGCTGAATTGGAATTAAAAAAAAAAAGATGATTTTGAACTGTTTAGCTATAGCCTATGTCAGGTAGACTTGGGTTGAAATCACCATTTTTCTGAACAGTGTGTTTTCAACAAGTTATCTGAGGCTACAAAAACAGGTGATTGACAGTTGGAATGGCCAATTATAGTCCTGAATCTGTCAGACACACTGTTGAAAACTAATCAGGTAACAGCTCCACGTCTGTTCTGTACAGACTGAGGCTCCTAAGGTCTTTCTCTTCATCGAGGATCCTTCCTGGGTTGTCACTTCATTCCAAGTCAGGTTGTTCATAGACCTTGCAAGACTCTCTGCTACTGATCAATACATCAATGAATGGAACAGTTTAGTGAATGTGCAGGTCGTTGAAAAGATCCCACCCTTATTTCCAGGGTTCAGTAACACGTATATTTGACACAATGATAAATGGATCAAATGGATGTGGTAAAAAACAAGCCCATTCATCCAGTCTACCTCACAAAGTGAAACTGACATGCCATTATGACAGTACTATTTTGTAGCTTACAGATAAAAACATTTTACAAGGACAATAATAAAGGTGAAGTGACAGTTATTTGTTCTGCTGCAAAGAATGGGGAACACTTATCTTAGATTTGCTGCATACACAGACATCGTTGTATCCAGGTTGGAAACATTTATCTTGTAATATACTAATGACTGAAATTAGAACTTACATTTTATTCTTAAATACTGTAAGTTGCAGTTTATTGAGATTGCAAGGTTTTATTTCTGTTACAAAATTCTGGAGTTCTGCATTTTTATTAATCACTATAATACTATAATAATTCTTAACTTATTACACTTTTATGTACACTATTTTATTTCCTTAATATTCATTTTATTATATAATGATCACAACTGCTGGATGATCCCTTTACTTATGCATAAACACACTGAATTGCACAATTAAATGTGCTCTAAACATGACTAATAAGTCTCCATGTGTTTAATGCATTTTTCTCAAGCAAAATGGTCAGCTCTTTTATATTCAGCGGCATTTTTAGAAGACTTGTGCATATGTTTGTGGGTGTTTAAGCAGCTTTGAGGATCCACAGAAACATCTTTGATAATCCTCTGAAAGACTGGTCTCTGTTGGTGGACCCTGTAACAGCCTTTGGGCAAAATCTGATGAACTAACCTCGTGTAAATGAAGCATTCATTGATCCTGCACTGACTTTGAGAAACACATCAAATACCATCACACAAGCAACATGGTATTCGTTTTTACACAGCAGGACAGGAGCAAACGGTACTTTAGGCTGTATCTCTATAAATGGGTCTATGCTTTCACCCCACCTTTTCCCGAACACTTTGATATTTTTCCTTCCCAGCAGTACTTGGATTTTTTCCTTTGTCAACCAAATATGAATACTGTATCTGTTATGTAAAACCCGTGGGATGCTCTAAAACTTACATTAGTCAACTTTCCTTGTTTACCTCAGGATGCCTCAGGTCTCATAACAGCAGACCCTGAAGATTTTTTAATTTTTTGACATAAAACAGTGTAGCTAAAAGATTCAGTGTGAACAAACAAAAACAAAAAAAAGTACATAAAGGCATTTAAGAATACACATACACAGTTTTTCACACACTGATACAATATGCAGCATAATGATGGATTCAGAGCTCTGGCTGTGCAGATAAGGAAATCAATTCCACCCACAGATTATTTCTCATAAAATTCAGCAAACACAGAAGAAGACCAACTTCGCATGCTAAGTGTAGACTGAAGGGGCATAAGTTCTGACAGTGTTTTATACTGAACTAAGACAAACCGAGTCTAAAGTTTAATAAAGTCTACTTCTATATCTATATTATTCTATATAACTTCTTTTTGTCATCATTCAGATGCAATTTTCAATGCAGTCTTTTTCTTTAGTTTACAAGAACTAGATTTAATTCAATACCAGACATCAAATATGTAAAGTATCCTTAATTTATTGTTAAATTACTATTGCTATTACTTATATATATATAGTATATGATTTTACTCATGCATTAATAATAGCTGCATTTCCATCACACACAAGGAGGTACATTGATTCAGTTTTTGGCTTCAGTTTGAACCTTTTTCAAACTTAAAATCATGACTGGCATTAGTGTCATCACATAAGAATAATCTTCATAATCCTCTCTCACATGTCACACATGTACAAACTGCAAGATTTGACAATAATGGACCACAGCATAAATTATTGAATATTATGAAGATTATTTTTGGCTCATTAACTATGTAATCTCACACACCCAGAGAGAAACAAAAGCTTGCAGTAATTATGTTTTACAGTAGAAAAAGAAGACTGAACGAGTCTGAGTCAGAAAAACACAGACACATTCTTCCAGACTCTCCATTTCAGTATCTGTCAAAAGTAGTATGCTAGCGATTATGCGCCTGTTTAGCCCCAGGTCCTGTTTGCTGTCTCACATGGTCATGTGGTTCTACTCAAAATGCAGTGACAGAATCATCCAGATTTGACCTCCTACACACCAAACTTAGGGCTGGGTGATCTGGACATAAAATAATGATGATCTATCGAGGTAGAAAATTGATCCACGATCTGAATCATGATTTTCTCACCTTGTAAACTGTAGGCGAGTTGCAACTCTGGTTTTCTCTGGAGACTAAAGCTGTGTGGTTTTGTCTTTGTTATCTGAGAGACTCTACATTTTTCCATCATTTTTGACCTACATTATAACAATACTGACAATATCTAGATGAAGCACACACTATTGACTATTTTCCTGTGCATTATTATTATTATTCTATTCTGTGATCCCTCTGAAAAGTAGATCATATGACCACTTAAGGTAACCTAATCAACAATTCCTATTTTTACCATATAGTGATAATTTTTTAAGCAGTTTAAGAAAGCTAAGATTCAAATTCTACACCGTTCACGTGAGCAGATTGGATAAATTTGGGCCAATCACCCTCAAACCTGACTGCTAGGAATAGGGCTGGGTAAAAAAATCGATTTAATCGATCTTAGATTGATCTCATTTTAATTTTGCGTTATCGATTAATAGTGGATGAGATCGATTTTTCAGAGCAGAACCGGGAATACGCAGAACCGCGGGCAGCTCCATCTTGCAAACCCCTGGGGAAGTCTTGGTCTTGCTCTGGCATGGAAAAGACACAGAGGAAGCATGGGGAAAACCCCTCCACTGCAGATCCTCCCAGCCTCAAACTCAAACCCCCAGAGTGAAGGAACTGACCGCCCGGCGAGTGGCAGAAGCCGGTCATTCTTTGAATAATAACTTGGATCCATCCTATCACCTATGGCTGAGTATGGAGTTAGAGGCGTAGTAAAGCGACAATGTCCGACCGCTACGCTACCCCCCCACGCTCCCCGACCAGCAATCAACAGAGCACCCCCCCAGTGAGTAGAAGCCTGTGGTACTCAAATAATCAGGTTACAACTCAAAATTGTACTTTGGTATGAGTAAATTACTCTGAATCAATCAATTAATACTGAATCGAATCAATATTGAATCGAATCGAATCGTGATTAATTGATTCAGAACCTTATGAATCGAAATCGAATCGATTATGGAAATTGGCCATGATACTCAGCCCTAGCAAGGAAGGCTAAATTTGGCAGAAAATTGGTGTAGTTTACTTTATTTTTCAAGAATTTGCAAGTTTTCTGAAGGGAGCCTTGATTTATAGAGGAAGAAAAGGTTTTAGTGTCATGCCATTATAGCCTTTATTGACTCTTACTCATTGACATTAAATGGTACTCCTATATGTTTCCTCCTTTAACAGCAACAGCTGGGCAGTTTCACTGTGTGAATGTAGAATCCATCTGTCAGCCTCATCACATTCAGGAGGCTTCTGCACCCTAAATGTGGTCCTGCGGAGCCATTATCTTCAATGATCTCCAGAAATTCAGTTTATTAATATAACTACTCATCTTGTTTTCTGTTGTGACCTAAACATAATTTCACAGCTGGTTTCATTGCAGAAAAAATAACCCTCTCATTACTGAGATATGAGATTTGTTTTATGTTCGACTCACTTTCTGAAGGTCGGTATGGATCCTTGTAAAGATCGTCCAGGTGATGTCCCCGATCCATGGCTTTGTCCTGACAGTAAACTGTCTGTCTCGAACGCAAAGAACCCATCACGGTCATCAGGAACATCCAGGAACTCACCGTCACTCCACACCCCTACTGTGCCATCCATCGGTTGGTATCTGATCTCTATGGTAACACTGGTCTGAAAACACAGGGAGCGAATTAAAAGGATCCAAAAGATATCTGACTTTATCAAAATTAATTCATGTAAAACAGTTTATGATATATTTTAACAATAAACAACAGTGTCACCAAGTCACCTGTCAGCAGATTTTATTCTCTGTATCTTATGTTATTTTTTTGTACTTTGTCAATAAGGTTTTCCAGTTTACATTCTACAAACAGCAACATTTATTCAAAATACTGAATTAAATACAGCCAAAAAACTTATCAGGAATCATTCTTCCATATATTACCCCATGTGTTGGGAGGGTGATATGGATTTGACTACAGATTTGACAAGAATGCATGACCTTAAATCTTATGCCAAACAAATTCTCTTACATAACAAATTCTAAAATGTATTTTTATTATTTCACTATAGTTTTTCATAGATTATTACCAGCAACAGTATCAATGAATGTGACATTCTCACACAAGTGTCCCCAGGACTCCCAGGAGTCACTCTGAATATATATTAACACTTGCTAAAAGACCTCATCCTGCATTGTCTTCTTATTTTTCACAGCATCAACATAGAGTGAAAGCCAGTAAACAAAAAAAATATATGTGAACTTACAGCTACGTCCTTGTACATTTTGTTTCACTTACTTCAGTCCTTATAAAAATTACATAAAAATGTGTTTTTCACTGCTTCTGTTTGTCCTCAGTGCGAAATGGGAGAAAAGGTGTATGGTTTATAGGTATGTGTGTTTTTATACATTTATATTTGATTTTAGTACACTTTTTTAGAGCCAATAAGCGATTTGGTAGGCTTTTTATAATAATTATACTTGTTTGCACTGATAGGACTGCATACCATTTTGTTGTGCATGTACAATGGCAATAAAGGCATTCAATCATTCATTCATTCATTCATTACCTCACCCATGACCTACCATGACCATATGCAAATCTGAAACTATTTGTTCCAAAAGTTCCTCCACCCACTTACTATATGCAGTCTATGCTCATTAACACAGGAATAATTGGAACCACCAGTTCACATTATGTAACACAAATAAAATGAATGTTGCCTGAATCTCTCTGGAAAGAAATTAGTAACTATTTTTATAGAGATATTCACATTATAGCTTTGTGTGTGAGGGCTTTTCAGGACCAGCTTCTAGTGGCCATCAGTGGTATTACACTTTAAACACATATAGTTAGTACTTCAATATCAGTCTCAATTACTGTGTAGATATGCTTTTTAATTCAGGGTTTTATGGGAAAATTAGAGACTCCTGTTGTAATTTAGACATGGTAATGGGCATTTAAGGAACTAAATCTCTTTAAAGGGGTCATGTTATGCTAAACCCACTTTTATTAGTCTTTGGTACATTTATTTGTGTATTTAGGGACCCTAATAGTTCTAAAAGTTTGAATTTGTATTGTTTATTCTAACTGACCACATGGTTCTAGTAGCTGAATGTAACAACATACTAATCATAGTTTACCCTGGGTGAGTGTGTAACAGCCCATTTAATTGCGCTTAGAAAAAGCTCTCAGTATAGCCAACAAACTTTAACATTACCATAAATCATCCCTACTTCTGGGTTGTTGCTGGGGGAATTTAGATTGACAGTACATTTTACTTTAATCCAGGTCAGAAACATGGGTGACAGTGTATTTTGTCTTTGGTGTCTTCTGGGGAGTCCTGTTTGGACAAATATGATCCCCCTGACGATGACCTGATCTTTATTACGGAGTAGCCAATTTATTCTTGTGACAAAGACAGATGAGTAGAGAATATACACCCAGCTCCCATTCCTGCTCTCCCTATATTTCTCTCTCTCTCATTCTTATATCCCCTAACTGTGGTCCATGAGGAGTTAGATTTGTTACTATGGCAACGACTAGTGCAGAGTTATGAGTAAAAGTGTTGCTCTCAGGTTTTGTTTCACCAGTTTCTCGCTACAGGCATGTGCTGTACTGAAATCCTCTCGCATGTGCTTTAATGTGTGTTCACGAGAAACCACTTGCACATGCATGTCGATGTATGTGTGGATGTGTTCATGTGTGCAAAGCCCTGAAGTACTCCTGTGGTGTGTGTCATCATCTAGGAAACATCACATCCTCAGCAATCCCTGCTTCAGTAACACACCGTGCACCTCAGGGTGTAGTAAAAGCCTCATATTAGGTTGTCTGTACTCCCCACTGCGCTGCTCTCATTTGCACATTTAAATTCACTCTTTCATTATAAATTCACTACCATCTTCACAGTCACCGCAGAGCTGAGGTCTATTCCAAACACAATTTACAATCAATAGAGAATATCAGGGCTAATGTTAATGGTGTGCGTCTTAATGTGCTGATGTTGCAGAGGCTGTTGAATTTCCATCAGACCCTTCTGGGTGTGTGGGTTGTAAACCCCAGTGCCTTTATGAACCGAATGATGGCTCTTACTTCCCCCACTGTCACTACTGTAGGAGCTTTGGATGATTGATTTCTTCAACCATGTGCTTGTGAAAATGGATTTCAATGGCTGATAAGATTCATTTTAATTCTGCAGTATGGTGAGGCATCATTTTTGACAACAATAAATTCTTTGCACTCCAGTTGTGTGTTCTAATATCCTCTTTATGAAGCTCCAAAAAATCCTCCTATTTGACTGTAAAAATATTTTGCATCCACTGCCCCAGCTGTTTCATGAAGATAGATAGCTATGGGGAAAAAAATAGGACAGAACTGACAACATTTCTCCCAAAACCATTCATTGGCTATGTTCAGACTGCAGGAAAAAGTGGCCCAAATCTGATTTTTTTGCCTATATGTGACCTGTATCCGATCTATTAAAGACACTTTGAAAGCACAAATCTGATTTTTTCAATTCTGACCCAGGCCACTTTCATATGTGGTCCTAAATCCAATATGTATCTGATATTTTGCAATGCGACTTCAGTCTGAATGGCCAGGTCGCATTTATCCAACCTTTACATGATTGAAATACGACAAACGTCATAATTCTGCATCCCAGGTGGAGGAGTGGCGGGAAAAACATATTTTCTTCCGTAAACACGGTACGTGCCTGCATGATTACGTATTATGTCAGGACCTCTTTTACGCATGCAGGTCACTTCAGGGTCACATTCAGTTTATACTCAAACCTGATAGAAAGTCGCATTTAATGTGTAATATGAACAAGCACACAAAAAAATTGTATTTTGCCAAAAATGTCCAAATTGTTCATTAAGACCTACTGTCTGAATGTAGTCATTGATTTTCTGCGTTTAGTCCTTCATAGGATTGCCAAAGGGTGAAGGCAGAAGGCAGGGTGAAACCCAGATGTGTTACTAGTTCATCACGGGACTGACATATACAGATGAAAAACCATTCACTCTCACATTTACACCTACAGGCGACTTAGACTGGCCAATTAATCTGTCATGGTGCATGTCTTGAGGTACCCAAGGTGAACCCACACAGACACAGGGAAAACGTGCATGAGGCACTGAGGTCAAACACAGGACCTTTTTGCTGCAACACAACTGCCAGCTGCTAACCACTGAACTACTGTACCACCCATTCCGCCCTAATTCTGAAATAAAATATTGTCAAAGATTTTCAGTAAATGACAACTACTCAGAAATACAAAAAGCTTTTTTTAAAAAAGAAAAAAAGAAGCTAAATCCGAGTCAATTAAGTTAAAATCTACTCTAAATCCCAAAAACACAATAATAATGTGGTTCCTTTGTGCTCTCCATCAGTCTTCATCATTGCTTTTGACTGTTTAATAGTTTTGAGGCGAGGTTCACGTCCTAATATTTTAACTTGTCTCTTAATATTTTCAGGAGCTGTATGAGGGTCAGGAAGAGGAAATTGTTGTCAGATGAATATTCTCTGGTGGTTTTTCACCATTATTAACCTGTGCTGCTTCAGTGCAAATTGATTGAGCTGCAACAGAAGCTAAATCCCAGTCCAGTGAGTCACATGGGACCTTAATACAAAAAGATTTTCTTTGTGCATCGAGCAATCAGTTGTGCATATCATGACTGTCAGTTTAAAAGAAAGATGTGTTAATTTTGCAAAGAAAATCACAGTTCGCTATAGGGCTTTTTAAATATGCAACCAAAAGTCATATAAATGGCATCATCCATTGTTTTCCTTCCCCTTATTTTTCCACCAGATGTTCAGAACATGTGAAGATGTCTGTGCAGTTCTAAGCATGTACAGATTTGTAGTGCTTTTCCTTTCCTTTAATACAGTATATTTTCACACAAGGTGAAACGAGGTGTCAGAGTTGAGAGATACAATCAACTAAGTCCAAACTGCAACTTTCCTCTCCTGTAAAATCAATATTTACATTGAAAACTATCTATAACATAATACTGGAAGGTCTCAGAGCATCAGTGTGTGTGTGTGTGTGTGTGTAGGTGTGTGTGTGTGTGTGTGTGTGTGTGTATGTGTGTGTATCTGCACGGTTCTGAGAAATTGAGAGATGTTTTTAATGGGACAATTTGGTACCTACAGTTGAGGAATAGTCTCATTTCCACATTAAATATATCGGCAAGTTGATAGGACCAATATTTTGGGAGACATTAGTCACTTTGGAATACGATAGCTTTACAGTCACGTTGCATGGTTGACTGGAGGCGCAGTACCACACTGCATGATGGGAAATGACGTTAAAAACAGGAGCGACATATTTACTAACTTCAGTCCCCAGATATCAGTGTTAATATGACCCGTGTTTCCCCAGGGGTCAACACGCTAGTCATACATAATGTGTAACTGAGGCATAATTGAAACCCAATGAAAAAAATAATTTGCTTCTAACTGTTGACTGCTGCACATATTTTACACATAGGTCTCATGGGCACAGTAGACTGAACATGAGTGAATTTAATTTGCCTATAAAGACACTGCAGATTTACCTCATAATTATAACAAAAGGCCTCATAATTATGGAACCCCATTTCCAATTTATGAGAAAAGCTAAGCCTAGTATTCAGTAATCATTGTATACAGTCGAAATTCTGGGAAAAAAATGCAGATTTCAAAACAAAGATTGATGTATAATAGAAGATGCATTAAAATGTATAAAAGGAAGAGTGTCTTAATTATCTAGTGTGATGCAAAAGTTCAGCATATATTTGTCACTCAGTCACATGACATGGAAGCTAATGAAAAAATACTGAGTTTTTCATAAAAATATTAACATAAAATATTACTTGAGTCAAAAAGTTTATTTGGTCATGCGGACATAATTATACGCGATAGTATTACTGCACTGGACAAATATGGTGCAACTGTTTATATTAGATTTTAATTTTTCATGTATTTTTTTCTTTCTTTTGTGTTTTTATTTGAATAGCTTTATTAAAAAGTACTCAGCAGCTAAGAGCAAGCCATTTGGCGCAAAAGAATATAAAAACTGTTTGTCCAATCACAGTATTTGCCAAATAAGCATAAATGATGCAAGTAATTAAGTCATCTTTCAAAGCCTGTGTGTTTTTAGTGAGCTTCGGGGGTGAAAAAGGCTCACAGAAGGCAAGTTGGCACCTTTGGTGGTGGTGTGCCAGGTTTTAGTTTCCCTTTTAGCTCCTCTAGTTGTTTAGAATCCATTTAATACAGGGCTGGTATTTACCCGGTTCATGATCCTTCACTACATCTGTTTTGTTCTCCATTATATTGATCATAAACAGAGCTGAGTTCCAGAAATGCCAACCTCATCTTTATATTAATGCCTTACCTTTATTGATGTGTTGTTATCATCAATAAGTGTGTCAGTCAGCTCCAGGTGTCCTTCTTCTGCCACCTTTTGCAGTACCATGGAGAAGGTACCCACCAGTCTGCAGCAAAGACCCAAAACAAAAATACAATACAATCAGTACACTGTGTTTTTTGTCATCTGCTTCTTTCTGCTGCCCATCTGTACCTAAATATACAGTGCATTTGTTATGGACATATTGCTACCTTCTCTATTTTTACAGCTGCATTGACAAAACCAGACAATAATGCTTTTTCCCCCATTCAACAAAAGTATCAGCTCTCCACCACTCAGTCCCATTTGTCACTGTTTGTAAGTGTCTGTCAGTAATGGAGTCATGAACAGACTGCTGTGCTGTGGGTGCTGATGGATGTGCTGTGACAGACACTGAAAAAGCACCGCTCAGCCATTGTCAACAGTTCACTACCATGTGTTGCACTTCAAAGCTTTTAAAGGATGTAGTTTACTAGTTAAAGACACAGAGACACACTGTCAATCATTTCTCTTGTTCTTTATTTCTGTCCTTGTTTTGTTCAAATAACCTATTGTACATAAAACTGACGCATATGTTTTGCAGCATTCACCCAGTTTTAATTTATACTGTTTTTGTTTTGTTTTTTGTTTTTTTGTTTTTTTTTTGTTTTTTGGCTTTTGCTCAAAGTATTTTTTATTGGTATATGTAAAAAATGTATATTCTAAATATGTTACAGACATAAATGAGTCACCACAAACAAGAACAATCCCCACCCGATGCTCCAACAGAGCCCCACCCCTATGAAAATATCACTGTACCATTTAGCATATTGGCTTTGATTCTGCATACAACCACTTACATTGTTTACATTGTTTGCTTGTTGAAAATGTATAATTTATACTGTTTTTAACCATTTTTTGATGTTAAGCTTACACAAAAACTTTTTGCATCCTAATTTTATCCTTTCCAGTGCATTTTTTCTATATAAATGGGCTATATGTAATACTTCTAGTTTCAAATACAAAAACAAAATCACTAAAATTATCATTAAAGTGTTTAGAATAAAGAGCTCTGAAGTTCTGCCAAAGATATGCACCGAATGTAATGACTCAACTGTCCATCAGTTTTATGTGACCATTAGAGGGAGTAGTGAGTCACTCTGCCTTTTCCCATGTTGAAGAAAATTAGTGTCACAGGGTCTTTGATCAAAGCATCAGAAAGTGACCACATGGGATGAGAACCACTAAGAAACAACTTTAACTCTTGTTGTTTTCACCACTGGGCACAGCTGTAAATGAAAAGAATGGAGTTTGATGCTAAAATTGCAGCGTTTCTTCTACACAGGTGAGTTTGATGCTGAGGCTTATGAAGGTATAAAGTTAACGTGATGTTATTGTCTTTGCTAAGTTACTGTTTGTTGATCCACGGTTCATGCTAAACTATGACAGCTCTGACCTTGTTTGGACGATTCCAAACAGATCTTTAGTGCAGATACTGACAACAAAAACTACAGAAAACAGGTGATTTGCGGTTTTACTGTGGCTGTAAAAACAGTACTAAGCTAACAGAGCTATAATCTAAACTATCAGCTGGTGCAACATGTGAAGATCATTAGACACAGTGTTATTTTGACCGACTGTCAAAAAAAGCAGCTATGAGTTTAGCTTGAAGATGAAAATTTGGCAATACCATAATACAGCATGCAGTATACAGTCTGTAGATACATAGCATTGATTTGTTGGTGGTTTTGGTAGGCATAAGTGTATACTGGTATGCAACTTCCCACTGCTGTTGAAAGTTTGGAATATCAATATTTCACAGAACTGCTTTAATGTCTAATTTTGTTCTTTCCAGAGATCTAGAGTAGATAATTTCTCCCCTGTGAAGAAAAAATAATACCATGCAGAGTCTACTGGACATCCTGGATGAAGTAAAAATAATAAAACAATTTAATTTCATTCATTTCCTCACTGATCATTCTGTGGAGGACCATAAGTCATATAGTACAGTTCATTTCTATATGGCCCAGCAGTACTCCACAGACCATAACAGTGGTAAGAAACCCAGTACAGTGCCCATTCAGCAAGCCAATTAGAGCAGATGAATAATTCAACGAGTCTCCCCCAAAACAGTTGTTATTCGCAGAGCAATCACTCACACAAAGAACATGCAGTGAAGCCCACACGGAACCACAAGCATTTGTCATTTTTACTATAATGGTTACGAGCACTATTTACACACATGCACACCTGTCACAATTGCTTAAATTTAGCATTCAGTGCTCACTTGGATACCTGATTCTGCATAAAACATATTCAAAGAGAGCAAAGAGAGGATTATTTGGATGAGCAGACACACAATCACCAGGCTGTACATGAGTCCACAGGGAAAGATAATATCAGTGGATATGCAATCAATAGCTTCACCACCCGACATGTACACACACTCACACACATACAGTGGTTTCACTATTCATGAGAGGACAGTCTGACATAATGTGTACCTGAGACCTTTACATTAACCATTACAGCTCATTGGTTAAGGTAAAGGGTCATATGCTTTCAGTTGTCTTTGTAATAAGGTTTGTATGACATTGGATCAATCCATCCCCATTAGCTTTCAATCAGTTCTCTCAGTTATCACCCTGCCCCCCCGAAGGGGAGGCAACGGGCAATGTTTTTGGTTCGGTTTGTTTCTTTGTTTGTTTAACACTCTAGCAGCAAAACTATTGGTTGAATTAATACCAAATTTGGTCTATAGATTGCCAGTGACCCAGAATAGATCTCATTACAGTCTAGGAAAAGTAGGCCAAAGTTACGATTTCTTATGAGTTTTTTTTTTATTTTTCTTCCCCCATTTACTTAAAATGGGCAAAATTTCATATGCCTGTAGCAGCAAAACTATTAGTTGAATTAATACCAAATTTGGTTTACAGATTGCCAGTGACCCAGAACAGATCTCATTACATTTTGGAAAAAGTAACTCAAAGTTTCAATTTTTTATGAATTTTTTAAAATCTTTTTTTCCCCATTTACTTATAAGGGGTGAAATTTCACATCTGTAGCAGCAAAACTATTGGTTGAATTCATACCAAATTGACTTTATAGATTGCCAGTGACCCAGAATGAATCTCATTACATGTTGGGAACAGTAGGTCAAAGGTCAATTTTTTATGAATTTTTCAAAATCTTCCCATTTACTTACAATGGGCAAAATATGTACGAGGGGCGGGGTTTGTTGTGCCTGGCACCACTTGTTTCAATATAGATTGATCTGACACTTGGCAGGTTGTTATAATTGAAACTCTGACTTTATTTTATGTATAATGGGCTAAAAATGTACACATTAACAGAGTTGATCTCTATCATGTTTTAATTCTTTTTTCTCAGTTGTTTCAATTTGGTGTAAAATTTGGCCATGATGTATAGTTCCAGTGCTGATGCTGCTTGCAGGAAATTTCTGAACATAGCAGAAGTAAACTGAAATAAAGTTCACTGTCACAGTCACAGCAGTGAAATTGATTCTCTGCATTTAGCCAGTCGTAGCATAATAGGAGCAGCCAGCTGTGTTGAGGTCTTTTTACATCCAGGTGTTTTTATTTACATGAGAATACCTGAATAGAAGCAGTGAAAATTCGGAAGAAAAAATATTGCAAAAAAAGGCTTAAAATGGGAAAATTCTGCACATCAGTAAAAAATAACAGAACAGAGACAGATTTAGGGAATATGTGGATGTGCATGTGTGGAGCAAGAGGGAAACAAGAACAGATGGTTGAATTAATATAAGAAACAGACATAAGCTACCATATGCTGTTGGATGGAAAACAACAACGAAATGCCACCTTGTATGAAGAGCTGCACAAAGAAATAAAAGATCTGGATCAACTGTGTAAGAGTTTGAAATGATGTTACATAATCTATGATCTTTTTGGCCACGTAAATGAAACTATTGTGCTGTTCTGTCTAAGATTGTCTTGATTGTTGATTTTTGTATTATTATTTATGTTTTGCTTGTTCATATATATTGTTAAATTTCATTGCATATTCGGAATAAATCACTAAAAACAATCAATTCAGTGTGGGGGCAGCACCTCTTAGCCTATTGGCTCCTCAGTCAGCCAATCATATGGGTTATATTAATGTATAAAGTACAAGTCTTCAAACTTTTAAATCATGATGAGGATGAATGGATACATCCGACTGTCATCAACAATATAAGACGTTAGCCAAAAATGTTTGCAACTATATATGTAAATAAATATGAAATTACATAAAATGACTGAAATGTTACCATGGCAAAAGAGTGCTGTAAGCCAAGCTAGTCGTTTTTGTGAAAAATTGTGTGTCTTTGTGACTTATGCCCGGGCAGTGTAGTAATGATGCAAGAGAAGTGGATGCTTTTTTGTTCTTTTTTTTTTTGTTAAATTCACTCATTGCCCAAAGCAATTCTTAACCCTCTGAGCCCTCACATTTTATTTCTCATATTTGTACTGGTGTAACAAAAACCGTCTGACTTGGTGGATTAAAATGCCAAACAAAATAGAGGAAAAATACTCTCACAAACACACATATATAGAAGAAATCCACAGGGACTCTGACTAATGATGTAAACTGCCCAATAGGAATATAAACTGACAGATAATGAATGAATGAGTACAGTTTGCTGACACATGCGAACACAGTGCACACAGCCTGTACCTCAGTATGATAAAGAATACAACGTTAGTGAATATACATCCAGTGAAATACAACAATGGCAGCAGGTTTTTTATCACTGAGCAAATAAACAGAGTGCACAGTTTATCACTGCAGCCTGTGTTTATTCTTCCCTCTTCCTGGTTTTATCTACCCCTAGGTTTATCTTTATGCTTATCTATCCTCACCTATACTTTTTCTTTCTTCAGCAATGATGAATTAAATTTCCAGTAAGAAGAGAGGCCACATTTCTCTGCAAAGCTTCAAAATGTAATAATGAGGTAAATTTAGACTTCCAGAATTTGACTTCCCTTAGAATCCTGGTTATGAAATAAAAAAAGAAGAAAGAAAAAAAAAATTCTGTGCTTCCCTCAGGCTCTGGCAGATGCTTTCACTGTGAAGGTATATATCTGCCAGGCTCCCTACTGTATAACTCCACGCTCTGCTTTACAGACCTGACATGAAGCAAGAAGAAAGCCTGCAAGGGTATGGTTATTCTAACGCAAAAAAAAAAAAAAAAAAAAAGATTTGCTTTGAAACTTTTGCACTAACAATATCAGCCGACCAGTATATTCATCACCAGACCAATGTGATCAATATGGGCTCCAAATGTTCTGTCATTTACTTTCAGCCATTGTAATATGTGTACTAGTGCTGAATAATTCAACCGAGCAGGGCCTATCATGTTCTGCCTCACTTTTTAACACTTCAAAAGGTGGCATTCATTATTGATTGAAGTTCTGCAAACAATTTACTTTCATCTGCTCCATAATTCAGAGCTCACATGCCTTTCATTTTGCAATAGTTTTATTTGAAAGCCTTGTGTTTCTTCAGCAAATTGAAGCATGACTATGAAAATTGTAAATCTCCAGCTCAGGTGAACCAAAGGGAGAAAATACTGCTAACTATTTTTTCCAAGTTGCTCTGGAGGCTGCAATAATCCACTACAGCTGCTGGTGCCTCTGCAGGAGAACAGTGTGAAATGGAAATGTAACAGCAGACAGGTGTGTGATGGAGCCTGTGATGGTAATGGAGAAGCCTCTGCCAAGCACTGCCCCCCATTGGTGGACACACACTGGTATAAAGATGAAGCTTCAGCAAACACATTGATCTTGTTAAATATTGACCTTTAAGACAAACACATAAGTATAGCACATGTTTTTATAACCACAAATAATAAGAAAACTGTTAAAGGTTGTTTTAGCTCTAAGTGTCCCCCCAAGTGTGAAGCAATTCTGAGTTAGTGGCAGTTGCTTTTGTTGCCTGAGGAAATTGTTCCAGCCTCACAATGCATGTAACACAAAACAAAACAAACTAAGAATAATATACAGACACAAATATAAATTAAAATAGCCTGTATAATATCCACTTTTCTAATATACAGCTTTGGAAATGAGATTCAATAGAAAACTACTTCAGTATGACCTTTTGGTATTCTGTTTATGGAAAGTTAATTAGCTCTGAAAAGCTGATTTATTTATTAGATTTGTAAAGTTTATATTTCACGTGGCTTCTGCCAGATTTTTTGTGCCTCAAAAGAAAACCCCAATGGCTTTCTCTCAGTCACATTTATGAAAAATTCTGGCCTATGCAGTGGTCCAGAAATTAGTTCAAAAGCTGGATGCAAATTTGCATAACAATGCCAGTATAAAAAAAATAAGAGTAGAGCTATTTTATAGTGACTTCCATATGAATTTTTCTCCACATTAAACCTTTCTTTAGTGATTTATCACCATTTATCTGCCCTTTGTATTTTCAAGGGAAATCAGGTATTTTCTGATATTTAATTTACTAATTTAAATGTACATAAAGGCTCAGAGTAAATTCAAAGGTTGTTATATCAAAGCCAAGAAAAATTAAGAAAAAGTGACTTTTTTAGCAAAACATATCATTAACTGAATGTAAAAACAAGTGTTTGCGACCAGTGTAATTTGTCAGGGGTTTCATTGTTGAACCAGTGTTGCAGAAGATGACAATGCTTCCATGTTCATTACAGAGCCTCTAAACATCCAAATCGGTCATTTCTGATGTTACTGAACAGTTGAGGATCTGCATTTTTCCTGAATTATTTAAAGGTCTATAGGATAGGATAGGTATGAAGCTCCTTTGGTGACATGTGAGGAAAAAAATGCATGACCACGAGCTACTAATGCCCCATACTAAAACCCCATGCCTTACCACAAGTGTTTGAAGTATATCATGGTAGTTAATACCAAGGTGAAAATAAAATGAAATCAAATCGAGGTGTTCCATGTTGGTAAGAGCATCAGACCGGTGTGCTGCACTATACAGCAATCATGTAGGTGAATGGTCTTGTGGTCACGCATTAGTACTAACTCGTGGCCACGCATAATTTTTTTTCTCACATGTCACTAAAGGGTCTCCATAGATAGGATAGGATAGGTTACTAAAGATTTTAGATCAGTACATGCTTTTGGTTGCCAGCAGCTGTTTAGGTCTTTGATCGGATTGAATACTCTGATTTTGTCTTAAATTTGTTCACATTTAAGCAGCTTACACCCAGTAAATAACCTCTAATTGTATAAATGCAAGCAGGATGCTGCCAAATATTTCAAACAAGTTCAACAAACCTGCAAAACGGTGCTATAAAAGAAATTTAAGTGATGAAATTAAATTAACTACAAGTGCACTCAGAGTCCACTCTTCCTTTTGTACCACTCATCTTTTTATAGGGCAGTCCACTCTACTGTTTCTATCGCAATGTTATTAAACCACAAACAAGCCACCAACTATGAGTTATATTCTCTTTGTTTTCATCACTTGGTGGTTATTACAAACAAAGGTCTCCGGCTTTAACAAAGAGGTGAAACTCGGGTGCTGTTTTGACAACAGCTTTCAGTCCAGAAAACCGGAACTGTAGCTCTACTGCTGAACAGTGAAGTTGCAAGGAAACAGGGGAAAAACTTATCTCTTCAGCGTACCAGGCCAGAAGTGTTCAATTTTATTTAACATTTATTTACCAAGGAAAGGACCCATTGAGAATAAAGACCTTAGTGTATCCAGGACAGGCAGCAGCACAGTTAACAAGGTTTAGACCAACAGGGATGCAGCCGTATTTACATAAAAACTAGGTTAATACAAGTTGTTTGACTGCGGCAAGACACATTATATGACTATCCCAATTGTGTTGCTCTTCAAGAACATTTTTCTAACTAAAATTTTGAGAACATAGCACTGTTGCTGCATGATTTTGTTGCAAAGGAAATAATAATTAACATTCAGTTCTTGTTAGTAGCAGTTGGTGGCTTCAGCAGACTTCAACAGTTGGTGCCTGTTGGTCATTAGCTTCTTTTTTTTTTTTTTTTAATATCACTGTTAAGGTTAAAAGGATCTTCTCCAACATTTAGGGGTTTCAGTCTTGTCAAAGAATGAGGAACAAAAAAAATTAAAGCTAAAAGTTGATTTTGTGGCAACATCAACTGCGCTATATTGAAAGGATCTGCTAAAACCTCACAGTTTGATTTTTTTTTCTCATCTTTTTGTTTGCACTCTTTCACTACTGTCAAAGAACTTACACTGTTTAAAGTAAAAACACATTTTTTGTTCCACAGAAAGATCAGAGCACAAGGGAGGAGCTGTACCTTCACCATGCCGGACTGAAAGCAGTTATCACTTCTTTATTCTTTGTCCTTGTCTCATGCGCTACACCTCCATGGTTTCATGAAAATATATGCAATAGTTTTTGCATCTGACCGACAGATAGGCAGTCATTACAAAACCTCCTTGGTGTAGCTAATAAGACACTTTTGGGGACAAATAAATGACCTCACAACCCTCAACTTTTCTGCAGTAATGAATGAAAATGAAGCTTTGAAAGCTGATGCAAACAATTCTTTGTGTCTCAGCTTTTTTTCAGGACTAGCAAATTATCTGTTTGTAAAAGAGCAGCATTGGAACAGACTGTTTTCTACACCTACTGAGGCAATATTGAGTTCATACATGAAATAATCAGGCAGGAATGTTTTGTGCTCTTGGCTAATTTAGTGGATTAAAGAGATGTTTCATCACTGAAAACAAAATAGTTGGCAACGTGTGAAATACTGCCCTAAAGAAGCTCAGCTCAGTGATTAAAAATACTTCATGATGGACACATTTAGAGACAGAAGACCTCCTCAGATGGACAACAATCCATATTTACTGCATTATTAGCTTATTGATCCTAGAATCTCTTCACTCTCACATCATGTAAAAATGCAGTTTAAAGCTTTGTGGGACCATAGTTTCAATAAACCATCACTGTATGCCAAATAAATACATAAATTTAACAATGAATAATGTGTTTATGCCTCTGGTGATATCCAAAATTAAAAAGAGACAAATCCACTCTGTTTACACCAATGCGTCTCCAGGTGTAAAACAGTTCATGTAAAATGAAACAGAGGAACAGCTTTATGTCTGCAGACTCGCATTGTTAGTCTTGGCGGTAAATTGTTGAGTGCAACACTGAGGAATGATATTATTTCAGAGCTGAATATTCTTTTTCTGGGTTGTATCCCTTTGTCTTGTTACAAAATGAAAACCAGAAAGCCAGTGTAAAGATAAAGACATCCACAAGAAGGGAATTAATGAAACAGCTAGAGGTTGATTTGATTTAGTGGTGAAATCAGAGAAAGTGAACACTAGAGGAAGATTCATCTAAGTGAAGAAGAGTGTCCATGTGACTTGTAAACAATCTAATCTAGAGGCAACTGACGGTAATAAAACCAAAGGTGATTTTCAAAATAGAAAAACCTAAGCATCTACAAAAGTGAAACTGTATCTCTTGAAACAACAAAAAAAAGATGTTGCAGATGCTGTTTTAGAGCTTGTATAATAGCACATATTGTTCTTCTCTGAATAATTAGGCTATGTTATTGACTTTGTATAGAGTGCGGAACAGAAAATATTCTGTATTCAAGGCTGACTTTCAGATAAAACCACTTAAAGGCACTCACACCTACTTTAATAACAATATGCAGATGTGTCCCTCACTCAGCAAGATGTAAAACCTACACATCATGCTGACACATCTTATTTCCTCTCAATTATAATAAAGTTGTGTAAAGAAAAGCAACTTGTGATTGCACAAAAGAATTTGACTTTATAATCAAAATACAGAGTATTTGTCTCAGTTGAAGCTGTCTCACTGTATTGCAAGAATTGCACAAGATTGCATAAGGGACTCAAAGATTTACATTTTTTAAAAATATTTTCTCAGTATGATAAAAGATACACCAGGCATTTGTGTACTTCTGTGGTAAATGCACAGGATAATGTCTTAAGTTATCAGTAGTGGCATCATATGTAAGACATTTTCACAAAAGAATAAATGTCATGTTTCTCCAAAAGCTGTCTTGTCTTTCTACAGAGAAAAATAACCTTGTAAAATATATTTTTTATTAGAAAAATAAGCTTACATTAAAAAGGAGCTATATGTAGTATTTCTACTTTTAAATATTAAAAAAATAAAGTATCATTAGAGTGTTTAAATCAGAGCCCTGAGGTTCTGTGAAAGATTCTGATGAATTAGATTGTAGTGATACGCTCTTAATTTGTTTACACCAACAGCTGACAGATTTATATGACCACTAGGGGGAGTAGTGAGTCCATGGTGAGGAAAATGAATGCCAAAGCATCAAAAAGTGACAAGATTTAGTGAGAAAAGCTAAGAAATAACTTTTAGAGTCAAAGGACATGATATTTCTTCAACATGGGTGACTTTGATTATGAAGTTAATTATTGTGATGTTACAATTTTTGCTAAATTGCCATTTGTTGATCCACAGTTCAGACTAAATTGTGACAGTTCTGGCCTTGTTTGGATGATTCCAAATAGATCTTTAGAGCAGCTACTGACAACACAAACTGTACAGAGGACAGAGGTGATTTGTGGTTTTACTGTGTCTGTGTTCTGTCTAAACACAGAGCTAAGCTAACAGAGCTATAATGTAAACTATCAGCCGACGCAGATTACCTTATAAGATTATAAGACAAAGTGTTATTTTTACTGGCTATCAAACTGACCAGTTATGGCGTTTGTATTTCAAGGAAAAAAACTTGAACATACCATTGTAAAGATAAGTGTAAACAATGGGCTTTATATTTTATTCAGTAAGTGATACGGTCTGTGGATACATGGAGTTGATTTATTGGTAGTTTTGGTGGTCCTAACAATGGTCTGGTAAATGACTTCCACCTACTATTGAGAGTTGGAAATATAAATTGTACATATTACCCCCTTTAAGAAAATATTTGTCTCATTCCAGTTAACACTGTGCTAGATGCAACTAGTGCAAAACTAAGATAATGGTTTGTATAGTATCCCAGCAGGGGAACAGGACTGTATTCCTTACTTTAAGAGTAAGATCACATGTACAACTGCTTGGTTTAACAATGCAAATCATACTTCAAATAACTGTATTTTCCAGTTATGCTCACAATATGTAAATATTCTTAAATATTGTCTCTTTTTAATTGATCTAAATGGGTCAGAATGTTTAGACTGAAAAACCAGCAGCCCCAGTTGAATAATTATTCTTATCTTTTAAAACACATTTCACACCATAGCTTTACATAAAAGTTTGGTGTGCTTGCGACTTACAAAACTGCACAGCAATACACCAAGAGAAAATAGCAGGATTTAGATATCTTTATTGCTGAGTTTGTGATTTTCTATTCAAGATTTGTCAAAAAAAAAAAAAAAAAAAGACTATTTTTCTTTGAGGCCAGATCTGGTTTTACAACCCCCTGTTTGCTCTGGTGCTCTGTAACTCACATACAGTATATTTCACAGAATATAAAAGCAGATCCTTCAGCCACAGGGGAATATAGATGATAAAACAAAGTCTATGTGTCACCACACCATGGGGACTATTATGCATCAGTGCTTTTGTTTAGTGTTGTGGAAATGTGATCGTTTTTGTGTAGCTGTGGGGTGCGATACACTGGCCTTACAGTATGCTGCTGCCTGCAGTGATGAAGCAGATCAGTTACACTGGCAAAGATGTAACCAGTTGACATATGGGGCAGGTGTGAGAACAACACAAACTGTAAGTCATCTTGAATTATTTAGCCACTTAACTGTCTGGTTGTGTTTGTGTGTGTACTTATACGTGCCATTGCATGCAAGAGTGGATCCACATCAGTCTAAGGTTATATGCATCAGCCTGCATATGGTGTTTATAACTGAGTGGATGAAAAGTGTCTCTATGGCATCTGCTTCACTTTTTTCTTCCTTTTGTTTATTTTCTTTTATATACTGTTGTCCATAAAGCTGGATAAAAATATTTTTACCTATAAAATGATTGTGACAATGTAATTTATTCTTGACAGA
Organism: Sphaeramia orbicularis; assembly: GCF_902148855.1. NCBI lineage: Eukaryota > Metazoa > Chordata > Actinopteri > Kurtiformes > Apogonidae > Sphaeramia > Sphaeramia orbicularis. The sequence goes on along the minus strand of NC_043979.1, from coordinate 36,515,642 downwards.
TAAAATGTAACTGGAAATCATGGTGTAATCATGGCACCAGGTGTCAAAGGTGTTGATTTAGGTGTTGCAATGCTAATTCCATACTTGGTTTTAATGCAGTCTCATTGTTTTGTCCAAAGGGGGTGTGCCATGGAAGATGTCAGATTGTATGGTAGAGTTTCATGCTGTCGTCCACATACAATTATTGTAGATAATCTATTTATCAAGATAGTGGTAGTTGCTTGTTTACCAGCTTTACATCACAGCAACATCACTGTGACGCTTCTGACGAAGGCTACAGGAAGTAGCTGAAACTAGTAAAGCAGGTAAACAAACAACTATCCCTGTCTTGATAAATGAATTATCTACAATAATGTTAGGTTGTAGTCACAAACTGTTACAGCAGTGATGTTCTAACACTATGAGTAAAGTACTCTGCAGAGTTAATAATCCCTGCATCCCCAATATATGTATTTTTGCATGGGATAAAGGTGTGTCACCTCTTCAAACAATAACTTAGCTCTGCTTTTATGTAGCACAAGTTAGTTCAGCTCTCTGCTGATGAAGAGCTGGTTAGTTTAGCTCCCACCTGGTGGAGGACTAAGCAAGCTCTATGAGCAGCACCAGATGGTGTTGTAGGAAAGTGTTATAGAGTGAAAGATATTAATGGTGTCCTTGATGCTATATTGGGCTCTAGTGGTCAACAGGGAGAGTATGTCGCTACATATTGCAGCAGATCACTGCTTTACAGTAAGTTTACAAGCAGAGCAGGACATCTTTCAAACACTCTATTCCTCGCAGCTTCATGAATCACAGGACATATTTTGCATCCCACTTGGATCTTCATCAGCTCAAAATGTTGGATAAATAGGAAACATGCCCATACATATTTACACATTTTAAACAGGACACATCAGATTAGCCTTTGCCACAGAATAATACACATTTTAGTTTGCTCGAGCAATGCTCTGGAACAATCTGAGTAAGCATGACCATAAGCATACGCATCTAATCCCCTGGTTCAAAGCCTGAGATTTACAGTGTTTGAATATGTGAACATACATGAATGAAGAAAAGCATTTCGCCGACGCAGGCGGAGGTTGATGAAGTGGAGGAGATGATTTGTAGATCTGTTGTAGGCCGATGGGAGCGATAAGCACAGAGCATGGAATGAATGAATGCTGGCTCAGTTGTAAAGTGAACTAACTGAGGTGGGGAAGACTGAAGATGAGAGCGATTGAATATAGGTAATTTGTGCATAGATATATCTCCTGAAGCACCATTAAGTCGACCATAAGGCTGAAAGTCTGTGATGGCAGGTGTGGTTAACCATCCAAACCACCTGGATGATAAAACTCCAGATGCAATTAACAATTCATTACAGTACATAGAAGACAGTAAAAATGAATGCAAGAAGTTTACAATATCCATCATATATAGAAAGAGTATGTACATTCTTCTTTCAAAATACACATAGAGCACAATAATGATATTTCAAACATTTCACATTTTAGGGAAAATCTTCATAATCTGCATTAAGACTTCTAGGATTAAGAGTCTGCAGGATTTCCTGTGATTCTAGTAGACTTAATTGCTGCATTTACAGTTGGAAGTTGTGTGGTTATAGGGTTCTCAGGGATTTAATTTAGTGTTTTTTTGAGAAAAACTGTAGCAATATTTCTTTAAAAAATAATACACAAGTTATGCTTTTCATAACTTAAGAAAAAAAGCTTTCCATAACTTGTCAAAGTGGATTATCAAAAATAATGTCTCTAAGCCACGAGTGTCAAACATACAGCCTGTGGGCAAAAATTACACAAAAGATATTAACTGTCAAGGCTGTTACTGAGTCTTGAGAAGTTGTTTCCATCATAAAGTTAAATAATATATATTTCACTTCCAGATGCCTGTTACTCAATGCTTTGTGCATTTGTAGATCCATTGCAGTCTGTAATGTTGTTGTAACGCACATGTGTAAATGATAAGCTGAGGCACAATATTGTTAAAATTCACTTACTTTTCAGGTTGTTCATGGTTGTTCAGATTATTCACATTTTAATAATTACATTTTTATACTGCAATTTTACTTTTTCACACTAAAACAAAGACAAAACTTTAAACTTGTCATTATTTATAGGTTATTATGCTATTATCTTACTGATCCAGTCCACTTCAGATCATACCGGGCTATATATTGCCCCTGAACTAAAATGAATTTGACACCCCTGCTCTAAGATGAGTTTCAGACACATCACTTATCATATTTTCTACCGCCTTAAACTTTTATAAACTGTGGTGTTGCTGTGAAACTCTCCTGTTACTATTGCTTCCCCTTGGGACGCTGGAAAATCATGATGACAGGAAGGAGCTGCCTTGATGTAGAACTGATATAACATCTGTCTGCACACCTGCCACTGACTCTTTAGCTCACAGTCCTTTTTGTGAGTGGATGATAAATGTGTCACCGCCCACTCTCAACCATTTACACATAGACACCCAACTGCATGCACACATGACAGTGATGATAAGGTCAAAGAGATAAATAGAAAGAAAGAGACATAAAGTACCACCTACATACATACACACAGAGACATGTACTAAGTTCAAATGACTGCGTGGGCTTTGTATGTGTCGTCAGTCTGGTCACATCAGCCAGTCGAAGAGTCACACTCAGTGGCTGTAATGATCTGATTGGATTCGTTACAGACATGGTGGTCAGACAAGTATCCGGGCACCAAAAACCTGAATTTTGTTTTGAGCCTCAGGGGCTGTGGTGCCAAACACAATTCCAGGGAAACGAAGATGATGAAGAAGAGGAGGACATTTGCTTAATTAGCCCTTTTCCAGAAATAACCTCCTCATAAATGATTTGTTTGAAGTCAAGGCAGCGCTCTGCAGAAACTATTAAACCCTAAGAATATCAGTGCATTTCTCATGAGCTCTTTGGTAATGCATGAGGGCTGCAAATGCCTGACAACAGGAATACACCCTCCTAATACTGTTATGTAAGAGTTATCAACAGGTGGCAAAAATACACACATTCTGTTCTCAAGTACAAATACTTGTATAAGAAAAGTAGTTTGTAAGAATAAGTTCTCCTGCTACTTCTTTACTGAAGTAAAAAGTGAAGAACATTTCTACTGCTACTTCTTTGCCAAGTCAACTGAACCTTGCGCCATGTTAAACTGAACATGAATTGAAAGATGTTTAACTAAGGTTGCACAGATCCGATATAAGGATTGGATATCAGGCCCAATATCAACATTTTAGCTGGATCGAGGAGCTGTAAAGCCAACCTATCCCTAAGACCGATCCCCCTGTTGTGTATGGTCTAATATCTTTGGATACTGTTAGAAGTAACACTATCAGTTGCACATTTCCTGATGTTCTAATGCTGTTGAACACAAGACAGTTGCTCAACTTGGCTCCTAGGTGAGAACAACCCAGCAGATCAGCCAGAACCGGAACACCTGACAATCCCACACTTGTGTACAGCAAAGATTAGAAAAGTCAAAAACAATCCTCTGGTGTCCTGACAACACCCAAATCTTGGCTGAAATTCTTGTCACATAAGAACCACATGACCAACAGACTAGCTCCATTTTTGGTCATGACTTCGGTTTATTACGTGTATTAAAAGGATGGAATTAAAGGGGACTTGGAGACTTTTCCTCACACTGCAAGACTCCTGCATCCTTCTATTTTTTATTTCAATATTCCACAACACTTTCCCTTTAAATTTTTGCAACACGGGCCATGTCATGCATACCAAGAGTTGAGTGGAGTTGTTGCAAACAGACGGACAACATAGAGCGAACCAAGAGGTCTGTGACTTGGAGGTATTTCAACCTTATCACACCAACTACCTTGACAGCTGTTTGTAAGGCTTGTAAAGTGAATGTTGCCAGAGGTGGTGGTAGCAATGCCAAATACAACACAACAAATTTAATTAAGCAGCTGCAGAAGCACCACGCAAAGGAGCATGAGGAATCAACAATAATATCAGATCATTATCGGGAATCGACCAATAGGCAAGGCCCCGGCATCGGTATTGGCATTGGAATTGAAAAGGTCGAATTGGTGCATCCCTGTGTTGAACACAGGGATTTACTTCCTAACTTAGAAATAATGCTGACAATAATGGTTTTCTGGAGAATGTAACAATACTGGAAATATCATCAACACAAAAACAGTGTCAATTTTCTCTGATCAATCCATAGTCTGCAGAGTTGTCACATCACCTTTTTGTCTTTTTATTTCATTACATTACATTAATGGAAGTGCTACCAAAAAAGTAGCAGGTAACAGTTACTATTCATCATTTTTGCCTAAAGAAAGACGAATGGAATCAGATTTCTACCATGCAGTGGAAAAGGACCATTAGTTAGTTCAGTGTGCTTTTCTTGATTGGATTGTTTGGACAGACGCAAATGACAAATGTGCCCATTACAGAGGATGCTATTTCATTACCTTCACTCCCTCCTCCTAATTCTAAACTCATTCATAGTCTCTTTGGTGGTTTTCAGTCTGTTAGACTCAAAATTGAGTCAATTTAGAACAAGCTCTCAGGGAATACAAGCGTATTTTCCTTTAGCGGAATAACACGTACTGGGTGTCAGACTGAATTGGTCACCGGCAGCGACGGGAAGGGCACTTTAACCATGAACGGTTTCCTCTGAAATTCACTTTGTTGCGGTAAATGTTGTTTTAGGAGAGTACGAGGGGCTTACCTGTTGGAAAAGACCTTGCTGTAATTGTATACTTGGATCTCCAGCATCTCATTTCCATCCAACCTGCTGGCGATGGGCCATCGAAATACCTGAGGAAGGGCACAGACAGGATGTTGAGCCATAATCTCAACAAATTGGGTCTATAATCAATGCTAATTTCTACCATCATTTCATAAACAAAAACATGGTTCCAAGTTGCATTAATTATTTTCACTTAATCAGTAAACACAGACTGAGACATGAAATAGCATCACACATGAACATAACATCATGTGAGAAAACTGTTTGACAGAAAACCTAGCGGCTGACAGGAATGCTTCACGATGTTTTATTTATTACCCTAAACATATCTACAATGATTTAAAATAGAGACAAGGTTTTTTGCTATAAGGTAATTTGAAAAGACAGCAGTAGCAGCAAAGGAAAACTGCATAGTAATGAATACTGAATAATGAATATCTGGAATATCCTTGAGAAAAGCCCAAGATGTAAGCAGCAGCTTTGAAGGATAACTCTCCTACTGTCTGCATTTTCACTCTAATTAGCTCTAAGAAGCGCAGTTAAAAGAGATTTTACATGTCTCCTTTCGTGTAGGCTTGACATGAAAAGGGAAAGAACAATACACCGCTAAAGTGACATATTTATTAATTGGCTTTGTCAGACACTTAGTACAGTACTTTCACTGTTTCTCACACCAGTAAGCTTAAAACACGTCTCTTCAAAGACTAATTTATGAAGATTATGGAGCAAAGCTCAAAGAATACTAATGAGTTCATCAGAAATAAAATGAACAAACCATGAATTTTATTAATTAATTTTAGCTGCCAAGTACAGTTAAATACAGAATAAATTTGATCAAGGGGCATATATTCAACTCTTACAGTCGATAACACAAAAATTTCTTGCCAAAAGAGATAGTAATAGAACAACCTGTAACTCAAGGTTGTTTCAGTCTTGTAATGTTTTTTACTAACTTTTGAAGATGTGAATATTTCTCTTGCTGGAATAATTTCTGTTATATGTCAGTTCTTGGTAAGAATAAATAAATAAATAAACAAAAATTTTAAAAAATCTGCGCCTTGGGAGTAATACTCAACATTTTCTACATTATAGTGAAAAGCTCTGCAAAATATTTTATTTTTAAATATTTCACAGCTAAAAACAAACTGGGAGAGTTCTCTTATGCCTTATTAATTTTTAAGAAGACAGATGCAAATCCCCCTTCAGGTTTGTTGGTAATGACTAACAGAATTATTCATACAAGATGACTCAATAAAATTTCACTGCTACCATCAAGAACTGGTTTGAGATTTCTTTGTTTAAATAATATATGTCGTGGTAGTTTTACTACCTAATGACAAGAATAAAAGCTATTTCTTTTTCCAATTCTGATTACAGGGACTGACAAATATTAGTGAAGTTTAAATGAAATTGTGGAAGGATATGCTGCTCCCTGTATTGACTTACTATAGTAAGACTAAAAATGAAAGGTTCAGTTTATAATCTATGTGTGTGTTTGAGCAATTGCACGAAATTTTGTTGGACTCTTAGGAAATTAATTCCCCCATGTCTGTGCTTCATGTGTCACGTTTGCACAGTATAAGTCACTTTTACTCAAATTTACTGACATTGTCCCCTAGTTGTGATAACAAGACTCACCATTTATGACTGTTGAAAGTTAGAGGAATGTACAACTGCACATCCATCTCATCATGTTTTAACATGGTGCTCTTCTGAAGCATTTAAGTCTGCTCTTTTACTCTTTCAGTAAATATCCATCCTATATTATAGATATATATGGATAGATGCACGCAGGAAACACTGTACTGCAAAAGCTATAACAGTAGCAGTAGAAGAATATATAAATAAGTCAGTGTATCCAGATAAAATCCAGTCATTTTCCATGCATATTTTCTGAATTCATATTTCCAGTATGACATAGTTAAAATCATACCTTTTTCCACTGAATAAGACATCACATTTACCTTTAAAGGAGTGATATTTTGCTTTTTTCAAAAATGGAATTATGCATTTTAAAACATTTCCCTGTGATCTACATACACTGTAAATGCTGTGCTTGGGTTTGAATTCTTCATTAATTCAACTCCACAGGTCCATCTTCAACCCTACTTCTGAGTAATGACACCAGAAAGGTCGTTTTGAGTGCTGGCCCCTTAAATGTGCATGAGCCACTTCAGGCCCCACCCCCTCCAGGTTGTTGGCTGTGCTGCTCTGTCCCATTCAACCAACAACTGAACATTTTAGGTAATCGCCTCAAAGTTTGGACATATTTTCAGTTTTTACTACAACCATCGCTGCTGACAAACAATTATGGTGTATTCAGAGAAATGTTTGTTGGAAGTCTTGATCTTATATGTGCAAATGTCGTGATGTAACTAGCTATAGACGTAACAAATTAAGCAGGAATTAAAACAGGTTGTAGAAACCCACTCAATTTTTGCCAAAATGAATGTTAAGATAGCTTTGCAGTCCCTGGAGGGTTCAAATTCAAACTTTTTGAACTATTAGGGTCCAAATACACAAATAAATGTACCAAAGAAAAATAAAAGTGAGTTTAGCAAAATATGACCCCTTTAATAAAGTAAGAGACATGCACTGTGTTAATAGGCCTATCCCTAACAACCACATATGCCTCTACAGAAGTGTGTAAATGCTTTTCATTAATAAAACTTGCAAAAATCAAGATTTTTTTTTGCCTGTTCATGTAATGGGTGCAACACAAAACAAGCTTACTAATTTGCAGTGGAATTTTTATTTTACAAATTAGACAGGGAGATTTGTACAGGATTAAGATCACAGAAAACCTCTGGATTTATTATAAATCACCAGAGATCCTCAGGTAATACTAGCCCCATGCAAATAGGGTTTAAACTAACTGAAGCTGGTGTTGCATACTTTAGAGGAGCAAAACAGGCAGCAAAAAACTCAAAAACCATCTGTGTAGTTAATCAGATAGCTGAGACAGACATGAAGTCAGTTATGGTCAACAATAAACCGGCTCCAGCACAAACTTGACACATAGATGTGACGACCGTGACTTCAGGATGCTGTTTCAGTGTCTGTAAACACCTCCAACGTGTCTTCTCTGTACTGCAGCACCAATGGGAAGAGTTTGTACGAGGACAGAGCCATAAAGGTTGCACAGGTGATTTAAAACTCATTGGACCCCTACTGATATTAGCCTCTCATTCAGGAAAACACTGCAGGCTGCGAGACAAGCGATCCATCAGGTTGGTCCCATTACTGAATCCCGGGGTTCCCACCTGCTACTGTAATCCATAACAGCAGACCTGCCTCAAACGATCCACCAACGTGTGTGTAAACGCTCCCTCTTCTCCGACCGTGGTGGGGACTTTAACCTGAAAACGTACTGACCAATGGGGACTCGTGTCACTGCAGGGACAAAAATAGTGGGTCGTATTCAACTCCACTCTCCTCCCTAAGGCCCTGCAGTCTGTGATTTCTCTTCCCCATCTTCAGCCAGGCATGACCACTACTGCTGCCTCTTTCTTAGCTGTATTTCACTGGCAATGTAGGGCTGCAAAAACCCTCAGAGTAATGACTGTTGCCAAAGATTATGACTAAGACAGCTGTACAACATCTCATTTACAACTAAATTTCCTCCAGTTGGAACACCAGAGAGACAGAGAGAGAGGCCTCAGCATGATGTTAATGCTGTATGGATGACAGCACACAGTAATAACAGAGAAAATCATGGCAACTAATGGTAACATATATACTAGAGCATAACCCAAAACAGCAGCTCTAATTAAACACAAAAGAGAAAACTTTCTTATTTCTTGCTTATCTAACAAGGGGCCACCATGAAGTGATACGTACTTCCCCAGTGTAAAACCACCTTAATTTACATCTGGGTGGATGATGCATGAATGCATAACATTATGTTTTGGTGCAGGTGTACTCTTCCTTCTCTTAACCATAAACACTGGAGAAGTAAGTCTTGTTTTTTTCTTGCAGGCATGTTAACACCATTAAGTGCCTCTGACTTCTCAGTGTTTCTTCATTCTCGCCACAATGTTCAGAAACACTTATCTTTAAAGTAGCACACAGGGGAGACACTGCTGCATGATGGAGTAAGTCGTTTATGTTTCCTAATGCATTTACAGTCGACATGTGGGACAAAAGTGTTAACACAGGTTTAAGTACTCACACAGCGTAGACAAATAGCATACAAGCAGCACAACAGCAAATGCACTACTGGCTACTGGGTGACGTTTGAGAATCAGACAACAACATTTCAGGTGCAATATTAAAATAGTATGGTAAAATAACTTAAAATTACAACATAATTAAAGTGTTCAGAATAAAGAGCTCATAAAGTGATCCCAAAAAATGCCAATGGCCCCTTTTCCACCTCAGGAATTTTTATTAATTACCCTGGATTTTGAAAAATCTCAGTATGTTTCCATCAAAATTACCGGAAGAAAAAAACTTTAGAGTTTGTCCCATGTAGACTATTGGCCTATTTCAACGGCTCAGGTAACATGGTCCAACCTGGTCCAGCCTGAGGCCATTTTCTGCATGTCATTCCATACTCTCTTCTGTCCGATTTCCTGTCTCTCTCTACTTGTTCTATTAAATAAAGGCATTAAACCCTGAAATAAATCCATAAAAAGTCTTTTATTCCAAGGATAAAGCAATTCCAGAGAGTGCAATGCAACATTATGTAGCAAAATATTCACATTTATCAAAAAAGGCAGTTTTCCAATAAAACTATATATAACACAGCCAGTACAACTATAAAGGCTAATACTTTCTCATTATTTATTTGGGAAGAATTCTAATCATTTCATTCCCAAGGATATACTCACAAAAATTGTCTAATCCTTTTTTTGTGTCTTTCTTTGCTATAATCTGCAATCTCCAGGGAGCTTCATGTTAAAACAGAAACCACATATTCATACAGTTTTAATCTGCTACATGCAGGTACCCTGTGTCTATAAACTCAATCTGATTAATTTTATTGGCACATCTGCAAATGAATGTTTCATTATTACATTGTTAGGCAATTATAGCAATGCAGAAGCAGCCTTTGACAGAAACTATTAAAAAAATGTGTTTTAGAGGGTGGGAAACAGAAAAAATGCTGACTATAATTGAACAACCAATAGTTGACCTGAGCCATATAACATTTGCCATTTTTTAGTGCCTGTTTTGACCGTTGGACATCAGATGAAAGTGGAAAGAGTTTATGGAGCATGTTAGAAAAAAATGACACCATCCTGACAGCCTATATGTTCTGCAAATGAACGACAAAGCACAGTTTAATGGATAATTCTTTTCCTGAACATTTTCACTGCTGATGCCATCCACAGATTTAACCTTAATTTAAAAAGCCCTCTGTTCTGACGAAATTTTACATAAATAAATTTAAAGAGCATATTTTTTTTAAAATAATGTGTGATTTAGCCCCTGTTTTTTCCATGCTTGATAAATGTTTCTGTCTTTTAATATTCCATTTTATGACAGTTTGTAATAAAAAGTTTCTGTTAAAAATGTCCATAGGTTACAACTGGAGATAAAGCAACTGTTTATAGCAGTGTTTCTGCAGGCTCTACTACACTATTTTATTTCGATTTTGACATCAAAAACTGTGAAGCTCCCTTTTAAACGGTTGTAAAAAGCCCATAGGAGCTTTCACGGAAGAAATTTCTCTCCAGCCTCAATATAAATACATTGATCACCATTTATCCTAATACCGTAGTATCTTATGCATTTTAAGTGAAAAGCAGGTGTTTTCCTGTATTTGACATGTTGACCATGTAGAGCTTAAATTTTTTTAAATTTATATCAAAGCAGGGAAAACTGAAGCAAAAGTGAATTTATCTAGAAAAATATAAATTAACTGAACATAAAAACAAGTGTCTACAACCACTGTTTTACCCTTCACTGTGAAGCCTCTTCATCCAAATGCATTATATCTGATGTTACTGACAAGCAGAGAAACTGCCTTTTATCTTAAATTATTAAAATGTCTTAATAAAACTAGTGGCCCAAAAGTTATTAAACATTTTCTATCAGCTGGTGCTGTTGGTAGCTGGTGGCTGTTTAGGGTCTTTTGAGGACTGAAACAGTTACTGTCTCAAACACTGATGTAAAACTGCTGCAATGCACCTGCTCTCACTTTCAGTCTGACTTGATTAGAATGTAGCACAGATTTTGATTATAAAGCTGTGATCCAACACCACAATATCTGATTAAATAAAAAAAAAAAAAATGCTGTTATTTTCAGTCTTCATCTCTGTTTCTGAGTCTCGCTAAAGATTACATATCTATTCCCCGCTCCCCTCTGTAACCCCCTGTAACGTAGGATTTGCAGCCTAATTGCCAAAGTGAGGAGCCTCATTAAAAGTGACAGCTATGATCTCACAAACCGGAAGCCTCGAGGCCATCATGGATATCAGAGGGGCTAAACACTTAAATGAAGAACTGCTGTGATCCCACGCTGTAGCGCTGTGGCGAGCGTATGTATGACCGAGGAGTCATCACTTTCCTCCCTCACCATCCTCTGATGGATCATGACTGTTGCCATGGACACAGAGGACAAAAACACCTCTGTGATTAATTATGAACACACTGCATCCTTAACAATCATTCACTTAGAATAAATACAATACATTTACAGTAAGGAGCTTCTGCTGGGCTTAGTTTGAAGGCTAGGTTCAGTCTTCAGATAATGCAGTCCTTTCTACTTGGCCCCAACAGGCTTCCCTTAATTCTTAAAGGATAAAAGAGATGTGGGTAGACTGCTAAAAGCGGCAGAACAAGCATGCATTTATCTTCTTGGTATAGCAACCTTACTGCCCATGATGCTATTTAATACTTCAGATTATGGGAAAAGAGTCTCTATATTTCCTGCATTCGCTGTCATGTTGAGTACCACCTCCACTTCTGCAGCAGTAAATTATTAAACACTGGATCTTCACTCACCTACATACAGCTGCCATTTACCTTTTATTTTCTGCTTTATTTTTCAACATTTCTTTCTTTCCCCTTTGTGACTTGGGTTCGAGTTACATAAGAGTCTCATCCCAGCAGCACTTTCTGAACAATCAAGCGTAAATCTGACGATTGGTTTCTTTGGGAATCCTTTAATCATTTTTTTTTTTTTCCATTAAACCAAATTATGCAGTGAGTTGCTTATGTTTTCTCTCCAGCAGATAGACAGCATGTCTTTGTATGTGTGTCTGCTGAGAAATCCTGTCTTGTTCAATCCAGAGACACGTCTACATGACACCCCTCCCTCCACCTCCACCTCCAACAGCAGTCAGAATTCAATAATTGGACTGTCCGTCGCCGCTCTGCTTCACTCCTGTCAGTTTCTCTGCTTGATCCAATGTTTCTCCATTCATTGCAGACTCATTTACACTATATGTCAAATAAAATGCCATGGGTGTAGACATACTGACATGAATTCAATCTCCATCTCTCATTCCTACAGATTGAATTGCAAATTAAATTACAGTCATACCCCAAAAAACATTTGATTTAACAGCTTTCTACTTGATACACAATTTAACAAGAAAAACAGAAGTTGCAGACTCACCAAACTGTGTCAGTTTTGAGACAAGTGTGACTTAAACCAGCATATTTTGTACAAAACGGAACAACCTAAACCAGTGCAGACCAGCTGCAGACTTTTAAAGTGATGCATCCTCGTCACTTTTCTGACTGGACTTTAATGAAACTCTAATTAGTGCTCAACTTTCTGCTGTGCAAAACCAGATGGTGGCACAGATAATGAACAAAGCACTTGTCAAAAACTTCTCAACAAGACTGGAAACTAGAAAAAGCAGTGCTGGGAGATGGAGCTCATCCCTTTATGAAAACTTTTCTGCTGAGGTGGATTTTTTTTTTTTCTTCCTCCTATCCAACAGAACCTGTACCTTCTCCACATGTGGTGGCTAATTAACTGCATTTTAATTAAAAATTATAAATTCTTGGAAGATGTGGATTTACTTATCATTGGAGCTCAGCTGTTTTAACACAAATACAAATATTTCCACACAGCATCTTGCTCTAATCAGAACGCTATTAACATCATCACACAGTACAGTACAATCTAAAGAGGGGCTGTTAAACATATGGCCCGTGGACCAGAACGGGCCCACCAAAGGGTTCAATCCAGCCCGTGGAAAGAATTTGTGAAATGTTGCGATTACACTGAAGACATTAACAGACAAGGCCGCCACACTTAATTTAGTTCAGGGGCCACATACTGACCAATGTGATTTCAACTGGGTCGGAACAGCAAAATACTATAACAATAACCTAGAAATAATGACAAGTACAAATTCTTCTCTTTGTATTTGTGCAAAGAAAGTAAAATTACACAAAACTGTTAAATTTGCAAACTATCTTTTCAGACAAAAATGTGAATAACCTGAAAAAATATGAACATGAAATGTCTCAACAGAAGTAAGTTCAATTTTAACAATATTCTGCTTGTTATTAAATGTTTTGTACCTTTGTAGATCCACTGTGATCTGTAAGTTGTAATGCATATGATAAATGACATAAGTGAAATAAGATGAGGCATTATATTGTTAAAATTGCACTTATTTTTCTTAAGAAATTTCAACATGATATCATGATTTGCTTACTGATAACATGCCACTTTTAATTGGTGTGTTATCTGTACGCATTATAAGCTTTCCACGTATATGTTCAAGGCGTGTAAAATACCACATGATTAGCAGTTAGGGTTAGCGTTACGATTAGGGTTAGCGATTATGGCTATCTAAACCAGAGATCTTGGCGTACATTGACACGCGATCAAATGGCGTTGAATAACACCCGACAGGATGAAAATGCATATGTATAGCATACCAAATGCCATAAGAACTGGTGTGACGTACAATGCCATTTCATGAGATCAGTCTGGAAATTTCAGGTTATTCATAATTACCTCCACCAAGGAGGTTATGTTTTTGTCAGCGTTGGTTTGTCTATCTGTCTGTTTGTCTGTCTGTGTGCAAGATAACTCAAAAAGTTATGGACGGATTAGGTTGAAAATTTCAGGAAATGTTGATACTCATACAAGGAACAAATGATTAAATTTTGGGGGTGTTTGGGGGTGGGGGGGCCACTGATCTGCCTTGGCGGAGGTCTGTGCTCTATGAGTGCTTTTCTAGAAAAGAGAGCACAGACCTCCGCCAAGGCAGATCAGTAGCCCCCCCACCCCCGATCACCACCAAAATTTAATCATTTGTTCCTTGTGCAAGTATCAACATTTCCTGAAATTTTCATCCAAATCCATCCATAACTTTATGAGTTATCTTGCACACAGACAGACAGACAGACAGACAGACATGGGAGGGGGGGCACTGATCTGCCTTGGCGGAGATCTGCGCTCTCCGAGTGCTTCTGGTTGTCCCTGTTATTCACATTTTTTAAAGGATACTTTGTAGATGCAAACATTTTAATAATGTAATTTCATTTTTTTTCACTGTTATTTTACCTGAGATCAATATTGCGCTGTTTGTGGATCCTGAGCTAAAATGAGTTTGACACCCTTGCTCTAAAGGTATATATATATATATATATATATATATATATATATATATATATATATATGCACATTTGCCTGCTGCTGCTCAACAGAAACATGCAATTATATGCAAACCAAACCCTCCAATTGCTCACCATGATGGAAACGACCCAGTAAGTCAATATCAAGTACTGAAAAATGCTGACTTTTCCTTAATAATTGGGACCGTCAATTTGCATTTTGAGGATGATGTTTTCAGAAGGATATCCATACAATGAACGACAGTATTTACCAAACTCTGTCTCACTCTTCAGAGGGGATCCTTAAAGTAGAGGAGTTATGAACTGATGCACATGGGCAAACATGGACACAGAAATAGCAAATTAGAGATATGAGCTTACATAGTTTTCTCCTCGGGGCTCAAACTAATAAATGCTTACAAAGCTACAAAGTATTCCCTACTGAGACTATTTATGTGTTATTTCTGGATGTTGTTCAATTCTCTAGGTTTCTTCAGTTATTTGTGAATAAAAAATACTGAATTAAACTCTATACAGGAGCTTTGCACGTTGTAAATTCTACCATGCTCATTTAAGTTGAGCCAAATTTTCATCTTTCAGCTTCGATCTAACTGTAAGCAAGTAAGGAGAATATTCAGCTCTCGTCATCATTTATTCAATATACTCAGAGATGGGAAAGCACCTCCCTAGAGCTGCCCTGAATCTTGAAAACTACAGACGTTCTCAACTATTTTTAGTGCTGGCGTTATTCCAGCTTGTGTCTGCCACTGTTCTCCTGATTTGTGTCTCGCTGGTGGTCAAGTGGTCTGTAAAGAGGCTGAAATAGGAACTCAAGAAGAAGATCGCATAATGCTTGAGGTTAGAGGGTAAGAGTTGTTTTATTCTCTGGTGATTTACTGGATATCAAGCTCGTACTCCTTGCTGAGTTGTATATTAGTTTAAAAACCTCACCCCTAATACTGATACGTTCTCAAATGACAGGGAGGCCTTATTTGAGCCCACTAACTTCCTAAACCTGATTATAAAGACAGCCAGGGAAGTGGTTTGGAAGTGAGCTCACTGTGGTCTTTTTCTACTTGTTCAGTTACCATACACCCAAGTCCTGATCTGCCCTTAAGAGACAAAGTACTGATGTCGACAGGGTAAGAACCACTACCAGGGTGGGAACTACAGGGGGGGAATCAGCAGGAGTTTGTCTCAACTTAATGAGGCATGAGCTCCCCAGAAAAGGAAGTCCTATTGACAAAATATCGACAATATCCTGTTGTTTACATGCATTTCTATATTTCCACATTATCATCGCTGTGTGTAAAATTAGACTATTCATTACTAATATACTTTAGCAAAGATATTATCATCATCACACTGAAATGAGATGTCAAATTATCACAAACAACACCTGCTGAAACTCAAAAATCTGTCTGGATACCAAAAGCAGTAAAACAATACAAAGAAACAGTGATATTAAAGACTTTTCCTCTGTCGTTGTAAAACAGAAAATGTGTTTTACTGCACATATTTCCAATTAGCAATAAAGGGTACAACTGGTATTTATCCACACTTCTGCAGTGCTATATACAGTCGCGGAAAAAATTATTAGACCATCAAAAGTCACCAAAAACAATGGTTATGCAATCAAGTACTAACTCCTGTGTGTATCATGTGACTAAAACAGAAAGAAAAGAAAACATGGAATGCCTAAAAGCACTGTTTTTGGCGGTACAATGCCATAGCTATTGATATAAGAACTTAAGTGATTTTGGTTATTATCAAGAAAACCATGGAAAATGGATAGATATCAGCTCTGAAATTAAACCCTTATGAGCTATTTTTGTTGTTATCATTATATTTGTCCAAATAAATGTACCTTTAGTAGTACCAGGCATTAAAATGAACAAGAAATTGAAGAAAACAAGGGTGGTCTACTATTTTTTTCCGCGACAGTAGTTAAGACTCTTCTTAACTGTATGCCTATAATATTTATGTAAAATTTTTGAT
Source organism: Sphaeramia orbicularis (assembly GCF_902148855.1). Lineage (NCBI taxonomy): Eukaryota > Metazoa > Chordata > Actinopteri > Kurtiformes > Apogonidae > Sphaeramia > Sphaeramia orbicularis. The sequence continues at coordinate 36,499,383 of NC_043979.1, read as the reverse complement.
ATAAGTCAGATACTAGCTGTACTTGCAACCCCTATATAATGATAATAATAATAATAATAATAATAATAATAATGCAGTCCAGTGGAAGAAACAAGGCACAGGACTGCAACCATTTATGATCAGCATATGTGTAATTTGCCACATTTTAAAATGGAACAGAATTCAGGGGTTAGTGAAGTAACTTCTGGTTCAACCCAGAATTTTCAGTAGTATGAAAGTGGTTTACTTTATACCAAAGTGAGTCTCTAAGGAAAGCTACCCTTCAAACAATGTGCAGCTCCAGAGCAGGTTATGTTTGGGATAAAAGATAAGGATAAAAATGTCTAAAAGCACATCTGTTTACCACTACTGATCCCAGGACTTTTGTGTATAAAATAAAAAACAAAGAAAGTGAAAAAACAAAAAAAAACTGCTGAAGTGGATAATGAGAGCGATTTCTTGACTTGTTAACAACACTGGGTCTTACTTTGCTTTATACGTTAAATTGTTTTTTTCTATTTCCTCTTCACACACTAACAACTGCAGAGTTGCAATGAAAAAATAATAAGGCTTAAATTGTCTTAGATGGCATGAAAAAACTTTAATTGAATAAACAATCATAATTATAGGAAGATGTATCCCTTGCTTAATGTTGATATTGGTGAGAATATTAAGTAACACTAACACAGTGGCCACAGCGGTTAGTTGTCAGCTATTTGTCAGGAGGTGTGCGTTATATTTTTAAGTTCTTCATATTTTTTTAAACTGTATTTTGTCTTTTTGCAAGAGATATGCTGCTGATCTCAACCTGGCAATGTTTGCATGTTTGTGATTGGTCACCTGGTGCCCACTCAACCCCTTTTTGTTAACATGGTCATAACCAGAGTGAGAAACCTTGAGCTGACAGGTTGACATGATGACACCTTTGTGATGCCACTTTGGTTTTGTCAGTCCCAGTAACAACGATGATCCTGTTTTTTTTGTTTTTGTTTTTTTTGGCCCTCTGATGAAGGCCAGCAGGCTGAAACGCATCAGGACTCAGTGAGGTCCATTGAGACATGCCGTAGTTAATAAAGGTTTTAAAATTATGTGAGAGTGCCTTGGTTTTTGTATTTTTCATGCATGATCCTGTGTGCATTGAACTTCCGCTGTGAAACAGACTGAGGGCAATAAGCATACAGTATCCTATACCACCTAAAAAAGTACTGGGATTCAGAACTTAATGTTACATAACGGGACTCATTATTATGTGAGACTTTTCGCTTACAGTACTGTAGTGCTGTAGCAGCTGGAGGCTGGTGCTGAAAGAATATTCTTGCACTCATTATGTTTGCATAATAATGTCCTGCACAGTTCAAATCTCTTGACATCCTGTTTGTAAACTACCCAAACACAAACACATATTCATAATAATCAAACTCTTGCAAATGCTTGTTCTCTCTTGTTCCTTCTCTTTGACAAACACACACATGCCCAGTGGCCACAGCTACAAGCTAAAGCCCAAAGAACCCTTTGGGTACCTACGATGCATGCAGGGCTTCACATTCTTTGCTCCAGTTATGTCTAACTACAGAGGGGGAAGCCCTGGTGTACTGCAGCTAAAAGCTAGGTCCCAATATGGCATGAATAATGAATACAGATTCTCCATCTAGTCTATCTGCATACTAGTTCAAAGGCATTCTGCTAGTCCATGCATAAAGCAACAAGATACACAACTCTATGCTAATGGCCCTCAACTCTAAGGGCTGGACTGAACTTACTGAGCCATGCAAATGTTCCAGTGCCAAAGAGGAAGACATCACATGAGGAAGACTGCACGAGGAATTGCTTCAGTGTCTGGGGCGGTGGCTAAAGAAATAGTACATGTACCAGCAGAACAAAACGCAGCCATGTGAGTACAGTTCACAAGTACACACAAGCTCAGGAGCAATGGATGCACAAGTCATCCCAAGGGAAGCATGGACATTTTATTGATGCTAAGTGATGCTAACGACCTCCGGAGCGCTGTGTCTGAGCAAGGCCAAGGCGAGAGCATTGGGTCAGGCTGCCACATGAGATCACATATCAGTGTAGCCACTCGGTTCCATACCAGTTACAGCAGAATAGAGCTCATCATAACATACCATTACAATAAATATTTATGACACATTTTTCCCTTTGGTTTGTATTCCTCCCTTTATTACAGTTTCCCCAGAAGCCATTTTTTTGCAGATACAGTACATGCTTGTGTGCGTCTGTGTGCCTATGTTGTTTACGCCATCTCAGGGTTTACATAAAACACCACAGTGTAAATCATAGGGTTAAGAATTGTCTTATTTTAGGGTTCAAAAACAGTAATAGAAGTCAAGGCATGGAAGTTGATAAAATCTATATCAATAAAGCTGACATGTGGATCTAGAAATTGTTGCAGTTTTGTTTTATTTCTGTGGTGTATTTTCTTACATTCACATACAAATTTTGCAAATATTGTTGCAGGGGTTTGCCTTCAGTCAGCTTCTGTGTGGACAGGTGGAACGGGTGAATCAAACTACCAACCTTTATAATCAGTGATGTATTTGTTTTGACAGTAGAGTTATATATAACCACCGTGACATGAGATGGCTATTACCCCTATTGTTTAACAGAATTTGTTGTAATATAACAAGAATTTGCTGTATCTGTCTGCTATAAAATCTATGAAATGTTTTGCAGATTCCAAGTGTTTAGGAAGTAAGACTTAGGGTTAAAAAGCCGAAATGACAACCAATATAACATCCCTGCAATGCTTATAAACCTAATAAGTGTGTGTCTGCCTGACTATGCAAGTTACCAAATGTGTACAGTCATTTAGCTATTTCCCTGATTAGGCTGAAAAACACAAACACGGGTTATCTACAGAGGAAGCAGCGCTCTGCTGGTGAGCCCATCAAAGGGAGACTGTTATTCCTTTGTTAAAACCCCCTAAAAAAAAAAGAGGGAATGCACCATTTTACATACACAAACACAACTTTCAAAGTATGAAAGTCGTGTGTGTGTAATACTCTGCCTTGTTTTTTTCCCTTTCATTCCTTTTGTTTATGCCCTGCCTCTGTTCTGTGTCCTTTCTTTCACTCTGTATGGATTTCACTCTCTTGATCCTTCAAACCTCATCACGTTCTTGTATGCCCCCTCTGTTCTCTTATATGACTCTGTGCATTTGATTTCATCCTAACACTGTCTTCTCAATGTGTCAGAAGCCTGCAGAGTTATTTCCCAGACTCCCACAGCAGTGAAAATAGATTGACCCACCACAAAAGGGGTTTGGCTCGAATCCTTTGGGCTCTAAAGGAATTCTGGGGCCTGTATTGCAGGTCAGAATTATGTACAGTAGTTTCAGGAGTTGAAATAAAAAGGTAAAGAGTTTGCAATCCTAAAACTTTCTTTTTCACTTGGAAGAACTCTAGACTTTCATCTCCCATACTATTTAAGGGAATGATTATTTCTTGCTAAAGCAGTGAAGTGTAAAGTGTCCACTTTAATTACAACAGAGCCAGTGTTTCATGTCACAGATGGTGGAGGCTGCTACCTTTGCCTCGCCTCTCAGACCTTGATAGGCCATAAGTGAACAGAAGAGGGCTATTAGGAGACATTCAAGTGGATACTGTCCATTTGCAAGATGTTTGATTCAAATTAATCTTTGGTTCAGTAACTATATGATATGAGGCTCAGGTGGCCCAGGTTAGAACTGTAGCCTTTAACAAGGTACTGGATTTGCATGTATTCCCTGGTGTTCCTTCATATGCTTTCTAAATAGGTCACAGACGTGATAGTAACTGCAAATCTATGGGTTTTTTTTTCATGTATTTTAACCTAGCAATGAACTGGAAAACTGCATGTAACTTCTTTTTTCATGCATTCCTATTTTTCATGCATTTTATAACATGCTGGGAATGGCTCAAACACTAAACTGTCGCCTCTGTGCATTGTTGCAAATCACACATATATATACTGTATAATCCCAAAGAAATTTGTCATTGAAGGATGAGCTTTTTTTGTCCCTCCTCAACTGGGAAGAGGCGGTTGGCGTGGATGGCGGATTTACAAAATCCACACCACTAGAGACTGGAGTTTGCATCTCAGCTCCTGTAGGTGTTTATCCAATAAAGCTTTTTGAGTAGGTTTAGTAAAATACCATAGTTTGGTTTGAATAATTACAGAAAGATTGTGAGTAATTTTTATACAAATCTTTGTTTGGATATAATAAACTAAACCCTGGTGTCATTCCCTAACTATAAAGAAGTGATTTCACTGCCTGCATCTACCCATCAAAAGCTGAAAAATAATGTTACTTTTGAGAGATATGTTGTTGTTATTATTGCCACATTCTGTTCCCTCAAAACAGTGAGAATGCCATGGGTTAGATCACATAATGCTCATCTACACAAAGACATGTACAGGCAGAACTCACTCTACAAGGAGTGCCTCAAGGGTTGGTCCTAGAATCACTTCTATTCATTCTCTACAAAAAAACATTGATCAAAATGTTTCTAATACTGATTTTTTACTATTATGCTGATGACACAGTAAAATATTTCCTAGCTCATGGTATTTCTATCAGAATCAAGTCTTGCCTTTCATTTGAGGCTAAAGCAAGCCTTGTTAATAAAACATTTATGTCTGTGCTGGCCTATAGTGATGTGGTACACTAAATGCATCCTCTCAAATCTTACATTCCCTGGACACTGTTCATCACGGAGCTCTGAGGTTTATTGCAAACTTTAAAGCCCTCACTCATTGTTTTTTGTTCTATACCAGTGTTGGATGGTTTGCTTTATCCACATACATGGTGTTACATTCTCTCTATAATTGAGTCTCTGTTCCAAAGTTCTGTACTGAACTGTGAATAAAGGCTTTTAAATCTTCTGCACCTGCTGCTTGGAATCATTGACAAAATGACCTGAAACTTCAGGAGCTGGTCTCATTGAACACCTTTAAATGGATTTTAAATGGAAGCAAAAACTTCTGGTTATGGATGTTTTGCCTAATTAATTCTAAACTTAAATTGCCTGGGCCAGGATGCTGCTTTAAAAGTAGATTTTTAACCTAAAGGAGTCTTTTCTGGTTCAACAACAGTTAAATAACTAGTGTTGACTTGACACATTTTTGGCTCACTGGCTCAAATGGAAGAAGGGATTGTTATATTACATCAGGCAGCTATTTTTGCAGTAGTTGCTCTGTTTTTGTTGTGTATTTCCTTGTATTCACATCCAATATGCAATTTGGGGTTCAGTGGTTTGCACTGCAGCCAGTTAGCTTTAACATGTAGACAGGTGAAGCGAGTGGATAATCAGTGGTGTATTTGTTCTGACAGCTGAGCTATATATAACCACTAGAAATATGAACATCAGCTGGGAATATGAGATGACTATTTAGTCTATTCCAATGAATTCAACAGAATTATTGTAAAAGACTGCAGCCCTTGCTACAGTACAGAATATTACAATAGAAAAGTGTTGTATTTGTTTGTTGTAAAACTTGCGCAAGCTTTCACAGATTCCAGGTGACAAATTGCATAGTGTTTAAGAGGTAAAGCATGGTAAACGACACTGTCTACATTAGTGTTACACAAAATCACTGGAATACAGTAAGATAACAGTAAAAATCAAAAGGGCAATCCCTAGAGGAGCATAAACATAATGTTGTTCTTCATCTTGATCAATACTCATCTTTTTCAATCTTGGTGTGAATGTATGACTGAACAGAGATTTCCATAGAGTCACGGAGTAAGAGCCAAATAAAGATTAGATAGAAACAGAATCCCATTTTGTTTCTGACTCACCCAATAAACAATGAGTCTGGAGTTAGAGTCTCTGCTGCAAGTGCAGGTGAGATGTTTTTACTTGTGTCTAAAATGCTTTAGATATAATGTGAGATCTTCAGGCAGTGGTAGTGCATTGAAGTATCTTCTTAAAACAAACAGAATAGACTGCACTGTGTTTTTAATTATTCTATGTGTTTTACTTGTTTTTGTCTGTTGTACTGTGTTTTTGATGTGCTGGGGTGTTTTTAATGCCTGAGGGTGTTTTTTAAACTTTGTCTTACAGCCGTGACAAAAGAGGAATTTCTCTTTTTACTTGGAACAGACAATAAAGTTATCTATCTATCTATCTATCTATCTATCTATCTATCTATCTATCTATCTATCTATCTATCTATCTATCTATCTATCTATCTATCTATCTATCTATCTATCTATCTATCTATCTATCACTTGAAAGCATAAATCTGGTTTTATTTGGGCTACCTGTTCATTTATTTGTTTTGTTGTTATCATTGTTAGAATTCTTTTTTATTCATCATTATTTTCTATTTTATCAGTTTGCATTGACTCAGTGTACTTTGGGGTGATTCATATATAATGATGATGATGATTATTACCTCCGCCAAGGAGGTTATGTTTTTGCCAGGGTTTGTTTGTTTGTTTGTCTGTCTGTCTGTCTGTTTGTCTGTCCGTTAGTGTGCAACATAACTCAAAAAGTTATGGACAGATTTTGATGAAATTTTCAGGGTTTGTTGGAAATGGGATAAGGAAGAAATGGTTAAATTTTAGTGGTGATCGGGGGTGGGGGGGCCCACGGGGGGGCCCATTTCCAACAAACCCTGAAAATTTCATCAAAATCTGTCCATAACTTTTTGAGTTATGTTGCACACTAACGGACAGACAAACAGACAGACAGACAAACAAACAAACAAACAAACAAACCCTGGCAAAAACATAACCTCCTTGGCGTGGGGGGGGCCCACAGGGGGGGCCACTGATCAGCCTTGGCGGAGGTCTGCACTCTCCGAGTGCTTCTAGTTTTTTTTTTGTTTTGTTTTGTTTTTTTCTCTTTTCTTTTATAGTAGCATTAGGACTGATGGTGGTGATAGTAATAGCAGTAATACAAGTAGTGGGGGGGGCATAAATAGTAATAGTAGCAATAGAAGTAGCAGTAGTAGTAGTGCAGCAGTTGTAATAGAAGTGGTGATGCTAGTAGTGGTAGTAGTAATAGAAGTAGGCTAATGAATGAATGACTGAATGAATGAATATTTTAAGTGTCATACACTTACGTGCCCAGCCCATATAGGCTTATAAGACACTATTGACTTCAAAACAAGAAGATGACCAACATAAAGCATACTCATCCCAATAGCAATTACATCAAACAAGGTCATTTTAGTTTGGATACAGAGTTCTTTGTCTGAGTTTAAAAAAATCTCTGAGAAAAATCTTGCCAGACTATATGTTCCATATTCAAATAACCAACTCAACATATCCCCATCAGGCATCCAAAAGAAATTAGGCTCCTACTACTATCAGTAGTAGTAGTAGTCTTTGTCATAGTATTAATGTCCTTATGGTCACAAGTCATTTCAGGCAGATAGCTGGTTCATACACCACTGTTATTCTTCACAAACCAAACACACTCAACCCAACTTCTATATTTAACCTGCAAAAATGTCCCATCTCTCACACTGACACATTTATGCAGATTAAGCCTCCTCCGCCACCCCAGTATCCACCTGTGGGGGGTCGTATACACCTGTATTCATTCGTCATTCATTCTCCAACAGCTACACATGGAGCAGAAGTGGCAAACCAGTTTAGCTTAAAGAGCCAAATTAAACCCAAGAGACAGGATATGGATTCCTACACACCAGCAGTGATTCATAGGTTAATTATATAGCGAGTTGCTTACTAAAACAGTTTTCACAAGTTCTTTTTCTTACCTTAGTGGGACACCTGGCAGTCTTTGTTTTCCATAATTATTTTTAGGTCTGGCTTGGGGAGCTAGGATAAGCATGTCTTCAGAAATCCCCAATCACTGTAGGGCTTCTAAGTACCATTAGTGTTCCGTGCTACCTGATATGACGCCAATAAGGGAAAAAATGGCCAAATTGCCTAGTTTTGGGGACATTCCTTGGCCGTGTTGGGATGGACAGAGGTCAAATGGCGCTCCAAGTTTGAGCCTAGTTTGAAGTGAGACAGGGACGTTTAGCAAAGCAGGCAAAACGGTCTCCTATATATTCAGAAAGTCTGTTTTCCTCCTCATATTTTCGCTTAGCATTTTAGGGCTAGCTTAGCTGGAGCACACACGCGCACCTGCACTCGTTGTGTTTACAATTGTGTTACCTTCAGTCAGTATGGGAAATTTCTCGATTGTCACAGAATCGTTATTATTATCCTATTCAGTGTTGTATATCTGTATCATGTCATATCCAAACGCATTTTAATACATTTCAAAAATATTTCTGAAATTTAAAAAAGAGAGAAAGAGCAGGCGCCACCCCTCACGTGGAATACCTGTGGGTGGTATTGTTCCCACAGACAAGATGTTGACATAACTTAAACATTAAAAATACATACTTGGGGTTCAATGTCTACATCCTGAAAACAGAGTCTAGACATTTTCTCTTGAATTACATTATCAGGGTTCCCACGTGTCCTGGAAAACCTGGAAAATGATTGACCAACTTTCCAGTCATGGAAAACATATGGAAAATGAGAAAAAAAAAAAAAAAAAAAAGGTCAAATGTCCTGGAAACTGTTAATTTATCCTGGAAAATGATTTATACTCCCCCTGCCTTGTGACCTTGTGTGCCTAAACTGGCAATTGAAATTGTTTTTCAGTGATTTATTAAAAATATACAAATATTTTTAGAGGAAGTGCAGAAGAGAAAGTAAGAGAGAAGACAAAGTTGAGTTGGGAACTGCCCAAATGAACATTGTAACTCCAGTTTGTTCATGCTGCTGAAATCCTACGCTGTAATTTGTAGGTGTGTTTGCATTATTCTATGATACATTCGTCATATTATTTTTCATAGATAAATTACAGCCATACACTGCACATCAAACGTCTGAGTAATAAACATAGAAACAATCTGGGTAAATGCAAGTTACAACTGTTGAAAAGAACACTTCCAAAGAATGAGGGAGACAGGGGAATTTATTAGTGTATGATGTGATAACTTGTCTCTGTAGCGGTTGAAAATGTCCTGGAAAAGTTCTGGAAAATAATTTCAGGGAAAGAGTGGGAACCCTGATTTTGCCTAAAGGTAATTATGGAATTTTTGCCTACTGATGCCAAAGCCTACTTCATTATTTTTCAACAAGTGATTGAATTTCCACCTCAGCTCCTTCACAAAACCAGCAAGTGGTGACATCAGCATGTTGTTATCAGCAAAACAAACTGGTTGGTTGTGGTTTCTATTAAGTGAAGCGATAATTCGTAAGTGTTCATTATCTAGCAGGGTTAGCATATGACAGATGAAGTAAACATACTGACCTCATTAAAGCTGGCAATGTCCTCACAGTTCTCTGCCACACGACTGTAGAACGGAAGACCTGAAAGATGAAATTTTAGAGGATAAAAATACTTTGATAATGGCATTTCAATTATAAAGCTCAAGGAAAAGATCAATGTTGCTGTTAAATGCACTCAGACAATGAGGTTACTTTAGAGCAACATGCTTCAATCAAATCTGAATAATCTTTAAAGACTTCCAATTAATTTTTCTCAACATTCAACATTTAATAAGTGATTTATCATCATTTACTACAAGATTATCCCCTGGATTTGCATTTTTCAGAGAAATTCAGGTATTTTATTCTTTCATTTACTGATCATCTAGATGTTCATTAAAGTTAAGAGTAAATTCAAAGGTTGTTGTATCAGAACAGTGAAATCCAAAGAAAAAGTGACATTTTGAGTAAAATATATCATGACCTGAATGGAAAAACAAGCATCTACAGGTGCTGTTATGTGGGTGTTGTTGGTAAATCAATTTTGCAGAAGATAATGGTGTTTCCATGTTGACTACAGTGCCTTTAAACATCCAAATGTGTTATATCTGATTCAATTCAAAAGCGGATAAATTGCATTTTACCTAATTATTTCAATGTATTAATAGGTTTTATGGTTCAAAGGTTATGAAACATTCTTGATCAGTGGAGGCTTTTACTTGCTGGTTGCTGCTTAGGTCTTTAAGGGTTAGTAAATAAATACAAAAAGCTGAGATAAAGTGAGACACAGGATTAAAATGTTCTGAACTCCCTAAAAATGTGTTTACATGTCCTATTAAAGACCACTGAAAAACTAATTAGTGCCATGAGTGGCTGAAAAACACACAAATGAGACAGGCTCTTTGGAGCAACAGGAGACGGGAAAGAAAAGCAGACAAATAAATGGCAACAAAATGACTCTCAATGCATCAGGATAGAGATAAACTCAGCAGAGATTGTGACAGAACTCCAAAAATACAAAACTGATAATATTTTTGTCCTGAAAGAAGAGAATTTCTGCATCATATCATATTACATTATAAAAGTAGGCACATGGGTGTTGTTAAAGTAATAAACATACAGGACAGTGAGATCCTTGGTGTAATCTCACTCATCCATGTATGTTATTGCCTGTGTTCACCTGGCTGCTTTGTGATGCTCATGAATAGTGTCGGCCTGCTGCTTTGTTGCTTTAGTTTGCTTTGTGTATCTAAGGCTTTGTGTGTGTTGATGTCGTGTACATAATTTGAACAGCTGACCAGGCTGTAATATATATATACATATATATATATACCTTCTTCAAAACAACCTCATTAGTCTAATTTTACCAACACAAGGTTCTAATAATTACTCTCTGCGCATTTATTGCAAGGTCTTCTGTCATTCCACATACACTTTGCAATATTTTTTTAGAAAACCATCCGCACTTAAAAGTCAAAGAGGCAGACAATATTCCTCCTACATTATTCAAAACAGAGGCTGTCATCGCAGGGTTTTCATCCACCGGGGGACGTGGGTTTACAAAAGTAGATCATGTGAAGCTTATATAAGGTGCTCTTCACAAACTAACATAACATTCTGTTAATCAGGTTGCTTTTTGGGCCTTGACAGCAACACAGAGAAATAAAGCAACAGAAAACGGTATGAAAGGAGGAACTGAAAGAATGCACGGTGGATTAAAGAAGCGAACGACGACTAAGGAGAAAGGATGGAGACGTGACAAACTCAAGCACTGAAGATTGGGCTCTTTTTACCTGGATTTAGAGGCGCTGTAAAACATTTTGTTAATCCGCTTCTGTGTTAGTGTTGTGTTTCTTGTTAACTATAATCAGTTTGTTTCTGTATGCCCCTGCTCTGCTCCTCACTGTGATAATCACCTATTTCTTGATCAGCTCATGAGCTGTAAGAGTGCAAACACAGCATCCTGCAGTGCATTTAAATATGCTACAGTCCAAACAAACAAACCCACTAAAATGCTATCTGCATCTGGAAATACATAAAAAAAAGAGTTTGGTCGAGCAGCAGTGTGGATATCAAGTCTGTGAAAGTTAGAAGCCGGGTTGATAAATGGCACAGCTGGGAATAGCTAATCAAGTAGCTGTATTAGAATATCTATGAAGTCAGTCTAACATTGTGGCACATTTCATTTTGTTCTGATCTGCGTTTCATCCTGCAGGCTACACTTCTTAGCTCAAGCAGAACTTGGAATGTCATTCTTCAATAAAGCCAAGAGCTACAGATAACACATGGGGTTAATTACAGACTTGTGGAAAAAAATCAATTAAGTTTTAATGTCTTGTCTTTGAAGAGGATTCGCTTCTTTTCATTGTCTCAAATGGCATCAAATAACCAGTTTTAGGCTGACTGGTCACAGATCCACATTTTCTTTATTGCTGTTTTTAGACACATCAGTTGGAACTGACACACTGATTTATGGCTTTTTATCTTCTGAAAATACTGGAGATGTTTCTGGATTTCTGGGTCATGTTCCCCACAAATGTTCCTGTCAGACAGGGTTTAACATCTCCCAGCCAGCCTCTCCGGGAGTCATGTACAGTTTGACATGCTCAGTGGGGGCTGGGGTCTTCCTGGCACACCTCTTCCTCTCTAGACAGGAAGGTATTTGAGCTGAAAGCACTCAGGAAACTTGACTGGCAAATAAGATTTGGGTTCAAGATACAAGCAGAATAATACCAGTTTTAGGAAATGCAGTGTTTTACTGAAAGTACTGCTGTTTTTAGTTGATAATACATAGAAAGTAGAGAAAAAGACAGCAATGATAAATAGTTTAGAAGGGAACTGATACTGACCCAATTTAAAATCTTTGGCAATTTGTGGATGTGTATCTGCAAAAACATATAATTAGTGAAATCAGACTCCTTAAAGCCTTTTTTTTTATGTTGTAGCATGACACTATACACAACCATTAAACAGCACTTTAAGATATTAAAGCAAAACAAGTTTAATACTTCTCAATAAATAGTAAAAATACAGCAACTGTAAACACCCAAATCTAATGAATTAATTTGCAGAAGACTAATAGGTTGAAATTTGATGATTATTATGACTTTAGGTTAAAATGTGTACAGTGTGTCTAATAGGCCACAACGTTATCTGAAGTAATACGCTGGAAAATATTTGGTTTGATGTTTTCATTTCATTTGTTTCATGCCTGAAAATTTAAAAAAAAAAAAAAAAAGTCTTTACCTATCTTGTACCTTCCTGTTTATTGATAACACATCATTTGGTATCATATCCAAAATATGACTCCTGTTTTGACCATTAACATGAATGAAACAGATGGACCATGCACCCATACAGCACCACTGTCAGGGCTATTTGCAGTTTTAAAAAAAGATGAACTGCAGCAACTGTGGGGGCATAAAGAGATCTAAACGGTGACTTGAAAAACAGAGGTCATGCGATATCAGTACCCTGGTGAGTTCACTGCAGCACAGAACAAAACACTGAAACTCATTCTTTCCCATACACTCACACAGAGCAGAAAAGAGAGACAGAGAGAAAAAAAAGGTGGGGGTTAGTTCTATCATCCTGCAGAATGGTGATACCCTCAGTAGATGCTAATCATGGATAAATTGGGATTGCACACTTGACAACTGTTACAGGGTGGACTGATTGCTGTCCAAGGTGCTGAAATAACCCTACTCCACTCCACTCCTCATTGTCTCTCCAACACTAGGATCCTTAAAACGTCAATGAAAGAATAAACTGGACCTCTTCCAACTATGCCTCCTTCTTGCCTCTGGCCATACGATTCACACACTCTGCAAAGATTCCCGTTTCATGACAGGAGGGAGCAGATGAAGCCAGAAAACTAGTGGATTGGCAATTATTCCTACCATAAGAGAAGGAGACCCCAATCTCTGCCTTACCCCACCCCCCTACACATAAACAAGTAATCAATGCAGTCTGAGTAACCCACTGGCCTCTTGACATTATAGCTTTATGGTGCGGAAGAGAAAGGAACTCCTAATTAGATATCTACAGGGAATCATAAAATAAAATATAACATAAAACCACTGTAATAGTAACATGTTGAATGTAAACAAATTCAGACCTGCTGATGCTGTTAATGTTAATGGTAAAAAGCCTTGTTAGGTCTTTAATCAATGACTGTTATTGATTTAAGACCTAACTGGGCATTTTTGCCACTTCAACCTGTTTTTCTTGTCTCTGTTTAAGATGACAGGCTGATTAAGGCTAGTTTCCAAGTTCTGCTTCATTGACGCTTAATGAAAAGCGCTGTCACATCATCAGATCTTCAGATTCACTCATCCGTGAGGGGTTTGACCAACTTTTGCGCAATCAGGACCGCCGGTTATCCCACATTCTGCGGTCTAACACAAATCAAGACAAATCAGATAAACCATGCGAAAGAGGTGAGAGTAAAGACACCTTACCCCTGAATGTAACTTTGGCGATCCTGTCACCTTTTCCTCGAAGGTGGGCAACCTTCTTGAGGTGAACCATTAGAGCCATCATTAGTCCACACTGATCGGGGGAGTAATTCTACTCCACACAAACTAAACTTAAACCGTGTCCACACAGCAAAATCTTAAGAAAACCTCTTCGTGCGTCTGGATTCGCAGGACACAAAAGATGTTTTCCATATAGGCAGCATCTAGAATACTTTGTATGTCTGTCTACCAGAGACAAACGTGTGTGTCACATACTCTCCTGGTGGTTGCTCTGTAGCTGCTGCTGGTTTTTTCGCGCATCCAAGGGCTGGCTCTGGGTTTTACTCCTCGCATCCTGCAGGAGGGGCGGGGGATGGGCTAGGGCTTCACTTCAGCATGGAGAGAAGAGATGCTCCTGCTGAAAGATACATACCAGCTCTTTCTTTCTTTCTTTCTTTCTTTCTTTCTTTCTTTCTTTCTTTCTTTCTTTCTTTCTTTCTTTCTTTTTATTTCGATTTGTTTATTTGTTTGTTTGTTTGTTTGTTTACACTCTAGCAGCAAAGCTATTGGTTGAATTCATAACAAATGGGGTTAATAGATTGCCAGTGATCCAGAATAGATGTCGTTACATTTTATGAAAAATAGGTCAAAGTTTACATTTTTTATGAATTTTAAAATTCTTTCTTTCCCCCATTTACTTATAATGGGCGAAATTTCACATGTCTGTAGCAGCAAAACTATTGGTTGAATTCATACCAAATTTGGTTAATAGACTGAGACAATGAAAACTGTGTAAATATATAAATACCATTTAAATATTATACTTTTAAGAATGCTTCCACCTGCCTTTTCTCCATGGTGGGATCAATAAAGTCTCATCTTATCTTATCTTATCTTATCTTATCTTATCTTATCTTATCTTATCTTATCTTATCTTATCTTATCTTATCTTATCTTATTGCCAGTGACCCAGAATAGATGTGATTATATTTTGGGAAAAGTAGGTCAAAGTTAAACTTTTTAAAATCTTTTTTCTTGTCCCATTTACTTATAATGGGCAAAATTTCACATCTATAAAAACATCAGTTTTGTTTAAATCTACTTCAAATTTGGCACTGAGATAGAGGTATTTGATATGCTGACATCAGCACATGCATAGATATAATGACATCAGCTGGATCCATGCCAAAATAAGCCACGATACCTGTGAGGGGCGGGGTTTGTTGTACCTGGCACCACTTGTTATATTTAGAAATAAAATGAATAAAACGAATAAAACTGTATAAATATTGCAATGAGAATGTTTTTTTTTTTTTTTTTTTCCAAAAGTCTCACCCTCAGATCCATAGAATACATAGCTAGAACTTTTTAGCACATTTTTACTCCCAAGGGCAGGAGTCTGTATGCTTTCAGAACTGATTAAAGCTTTATATCTTATAGTATGGGACATCTGCTGACGTTGCCAGGCAACTCTTTCCCCTATAGCATCCTCCTCAGTGAGGATGGATAAAATCAGGGGTAAAATGGTTTTTCAAGCTGTTTCTTAGTAGTGCCACTGCAGAGAAGTGGTCATTGTTTCCACACCGGTAACCTGGCCTGGAGATGACCCCCTACCTGACCCTACATCCCACCTGCTGTCTGCAGAGCTGTGATGCTTGTATCTGTTACAATAAAGGACAGGCTGGTAGCTGAGCCAAGGGGTCTCTAAACAAAGATCAGGGACCTGTCATGAGTAGTAATCCAATGGAAGCATGGGGGGTACATGTCTCTGTCCTAATACTTCAGTCTCCACTATTATCTGGACAGTTTGTTGGTCCAGATTAAATCAGACACCACTCAAATCATCTGCACTGATGGACAATATTAAGCTGTACATTCTGCATCTGTGCCACTTATGGTTTTTGCATTTCAGCCTGAACGTTTTGTAAAATGTCGAGTAATCCAATCTTCCCACTTATACAGTGATGGCATGCAATAAAACAGGTGCATGTGCAGTGTAACACTTGATTTGCTTACAAGACAATCCAATGAACTGAGCTGAGTCAAAGCTGACACAGTGAATCAACAGAGATGCCTTTTTTTTTTTTTTTTTTTTACCAAATGTGCCTTGAGAATTAAGACAGGAGTCAGGACTTGTCACAAATAACCTCAGGCATGTGTATAACAAGACAAGACACCTTGTGCTTAGTGTACTGCTTAAACATTGACTGCATCGGTGACAAGTGAATGAGAACGACAGTAGCAATGTTTGTGAAGGCTGCAGGTTCACCAAACAGAGACTAAAAGAGACAAGTATCTGCTTTAATGACATGTTTAGTCTAAAGATGAATTACATATTTTTGCTGACTCATGCATTCTAAAGATGCTGCAGTGCATGTGTCCCAAAAGTAGGAGTCAATTAATGCTGTTGGGTCTGATCTTCAGGCTGTATTTGAATGTGATATAACCACAAATGACTCACTGAGATTAGGGTTAGATTAATAGGTTATGATGAGAGTTGGATAAGTAATAGAAATAAAGATTTGTTGAGTAACTAGTACTGGCTACTACAGTCAATCAACATCAGTAATGATATTATGAAGGTAAAGTTGCAAAGAGAGAGAATATAAAAACTAACTAACTATTTTATTGTCCCCAGGGGGTAGAAAGATAACCAGCGGCTTGTGTATTTGGTTATGTGGTCACTCCAACCATTGATTTCAGATTTCAGAAGATTAAAACTAGAGAAATGACCTGAGGAGGTTTGTTTTTTCTTATAAAAGAGGCATCACTTTTATTGTTGTGTCATTTGGACTCTTCAGTCATTAAATCTTGATATAACATATTAGAATTACATATACAATGTCAGTACCTTTTCTTTTTAATGCCTTTCACTGTGTGTACAAATGTGTTTAAACCTTAACCCATAAGGACCCAATGTGACATTTGTGGCAGCTCCCAAATGAAATATTCTCTATATTTAACCATCCTTAAGTGGTTTACCACCATTTAATTTAACATTATCTTCTGTATTTTGTGTTTTTTTCTGTGAAAATAAGGTATTTTCCTACATTTAATTCACTGATCATGTAGATGTTCATTAAAACTCAGATTAAAGTTGAAGATTATTATATCAAAAATCAAGACAACTGCTGAAAAAGTTACTTTTTCAGCAAAATATATCATTATCTGGACATAAACCAAGTGTCTCTATACACTGTCATTGATCCAACTCCATGGGTTTTACTGGTGAATCAATGTTGTAGAAGATGACTGTGTTTCCACGTTCACTATGGAGCATCTGAACGTCCGAGTGGGTCATATTTGATGACCATGAAAAGATGACAAACTGTATTTTACATCAATTATTTACATGGATTAATCGATCAAGAGGGATTAAACAGTTTATATCAGCAGATGATTTTAGCAGACAGTGGATATTTGGATCTTTATGGGTTAATTTATGCTCATTACCTTAAAGCATCGCAGATGCTCATGAGTTCATTCATAAACACAGCATGATGTAAATGTTGTTACAGTGCAGATCTAGAGCGTAGCCAACAGAGGGAGGTGTTGGTCTGGATTAAAACCACCTACGGATTGGTAATTAAATCTGATATCATTCATGTTCCTCATTAACAGGACAGGCAGAATTTGATAATTGGCTTCATGTTGTTCTTCAGTGATTACAGTACGCCAGTAACTTCTCACAGATACTGACTAATCTGATTAAAACTAATTATTCTGGCCAAGAGTATTATATGTAGTTTAACTTGTGAACTATGAGAACTGAAAGAAATGTAGATTCATTAACTGGTCGGATGATAGATTTTGGTTAATCTTGCCAGATATTTACAGCAAAGAAAAGGCAGATGTAAACAACATAACACAAAAAAGAGGATTTCTGGGAAACTTGGAGGAATCACAAACAAAAATTGCAAGGAAAAGGCTGGAAAAAATCTCATCCTTGATGAAATTTTGGAAATTTGACTTGAGTGTGATACCTTCTATTTAGATTTATATATGACTAACTGTCTCTCTTTCTTGTTTTCTTTTTTTTTTAACCAATAAAGACCCAAACATCCATCGATGACCAAAAGCATCTACTGATCTAAAATGTTTAAAACTTGTTGATCCACTAATTCTATCAATACAAGTAAATAATTGGTGTGAAATGCAGTTTATCATCTTTTCATGGCCATCAGATATGACCCATTTGGATGTTCAGAGGCTCCATAGTGAACATGGAAACACCGTCATCTTCTACAACATTGATTCACCAGTAAAACTCATGCAGTTTTAATAAATGACAGTGGATGGACACACTTGTTTTATGTTCAATTAATGATATATTTTACTGAAAAAGTCACTTTTTCTGCAATTTTCTCTGTTTCTGATATAATAACCCTCAACTTTAATCTGAGCTTTTATGAACATCTACATGATCAGTGAATTAAATTTTTTGGAAAATACCTGATTTATACTGATAAATATACAAAATATAAAGGATAATATTATACATAAACGGTGATAAACCACTTAAGAAAGGTTAGATGTAGAGAAAATGTCATTTGGGAACTGACATGAAAGTAGCGCTGGGTCTAATACTGGGCACTTAATAGAGATGCAAACAAAATCTTGCTGCACTGTACTGTTTGTGCTCTGCAATGTCAATAAACCCTGTTGTATTGTATTGTATTGTATTGTATTGTATTGTATTTGAATTCTAAAAGACTCAAAAGATCCAAGTCAATGTGAAATGGATCTTTATCATTTTAAGTAACAAAACATTAAAACATTAACTCCGCTTATTTTATTTTATACCACAGGTTAACGTCAACCATCTCACCTTAACATTTAAATTTGCATTCACACCTTTTTCAGCTCTGAAAATAATATACATCTTAAAAACAGAGTTTCTTCCGCCATCTAGTGGTTAAAAAATATTTTAGCAAAGTTGATGTAATTACAAATTAGATCATTTATTGGCTTAGAGTCAGGCCTCTCACACCTGGGACAGTGTGTCATGGAAATGTTTAATCCTTAGATGGATCTGGGGTCTAAGAATAAAACCTGATCAGAGACACAATATAAAACCGGTGGGATTGGAATGCTTGTATAAGTGGCTGTTAATAGGCATCTGCTGCACCTCCCATTAGAATAACACTGTTTGATGGAAAATAAGTGCAAACATGATTACAGTTTGAAATACTGAGGTTAAAACTGAAAGGATACCCAAGTATGTGCAGATATGAATCACTTCTAACACCTCTAATGATCCTCCACCCCTTTGACCAGAAAGGCTCCTGAAGAGGGAGACATTTTGTCACCATTTTTTCCACTTAATTTTATAGATCCACATTCAATAAATCTGAGAGTGATATATTATTACAGAAATAGCATAAGAGTAGTTGTAAAATGGAGGTGAACTGTATTTCCTCATTGTTTCACACTGTTAAATCTCATTTATGACACAGTAAATAGAAATACAGTGTAATATCCCATACATTAAAGCAGAATGGACTAGAGAAGTTTATGGATGTACCGACTGAGATTCTTTTTTCTTTCTTTCTTTCTTTTTTCTTTTTTTTTTTTTTGAAACTGATGGTGAAAAACAGCATTCCCATATGCAGACGGGAGGGGTGGGTTGGTGTGTCCCAGCCCTTCGCATCCAGCTGGTGCGTCGCTCCGCAGCAGTCGTGCGCCACACTCACTATGGCTTTAGGAGTAAGCAGGACGCTCTTGGCGCTATTCGTCACGTTTTGCGCACCAGGATGCGGCTGGGCAGGTAAAAGATCTTAATTACTTATTTTCCCCCCCTTGAACAGGTGCGCATTTTCAATTTGTGCGTAAAATCAAGTCGATATCAATTTTCTGCTCCCTCCTGAACTTACTCAGTGTGCAAATAAGCGATTTTGGTGACTGACCAGTATACTTAAAGAGTCTGTGCAGTGAAAAAGTTTCACTCTTGACGGGAAGTTACCTGCAATATGTATGTGTTGCATGGAGTTTATGTTCCTCTGAAACGTCTAATGAGCCCATTTTAAGTGAATTACAATTTTACATTTGCAGTGCCAACTTTAACCCTTTCATGCATGAATTATGAGATTTTTTTTTTTTTCTGAGCGTTTTTATTCCTCTTTAGGCATGAAAAAAACAATGCAATTTTTAAAAAATTTATGACCCTATTTTTCATGGAGTTACAAAAATGTCCACTCAGCAGGACACCATGCGTTTAGTTTTTGAAGCAAAGAACCATAAATTTAAAACCCATCATCAGAAAGTGATATACTGTGTGAAAAGTATGAAATAAAAACATTTTTCATGCAGCTAATGTGATGTTTTCTCACATTTTAACATACCCTAATACTAGTTATTACTCACTTCATGGAGATAAAATGCAAAAAACAAACTTTTTTGATTAAGAAAACTGTTAATTACAGTCTAATAATAATTAGCAAATGATTTACACTGAAATATATTACTGCAGATCAGGCTTATCAAGAACAGCAAAGTTACAGTAATGGTATTAATTGCAGTGTATGGGATGATGCATAAGTGTCCACTGTGTTGGCTGATATGGAACTAAAACAACAAAACTCATGAATATACAAGAGAATAGCTGTAGAATAGCTGTCCACTGTAGTGAACAGTGTGCATGAAAGGGTTAATTCCTCATTAACACATGAGAAAGGATTAGTTTAAGTACGTAATTGCAGTTAAAATGTACTTTCATCGTTGATACTTTATAGGAGGAAAATATGATGCAGGACCCTAATTAGTCATAAGTCACATGATAAGTTGTGACCTCATACAGTAGGATCAGGCTGGAGCAACCGAAGATGATAAAAATCAGGCAGCATCATGAAATACTATAAAAGATACTTTTTCTTTTTCTGGTATGATGCCAAATGTGTGAGTAAATTGGCTGATGGTTGTGATAAACTGACTGCCTCTAAATGTTAGTTTCATGGGAGAATAGAAGTGGAAGGAGTTCCAGTTTTCTGTCTGTAACACTTCCTCTGGTGCTGTTCTCCTGCATGCCTTTGAAAGTTTATCAAGCATGATAATGGATAATAATATACGCCTGATTTTTACAGCATTGACTGAAAATGCTTTGAACCCATGTGAGATTTGTTTTATTTTTCTTACCAAAAAATAATCGTCCTCAGCTCAGTGATACATCATATTGATGTAGTATTTTTTTGACAGGCATGGGGGGCTGAGAGAGCCACAGCGCACATGTTTTTAAAGTTTCTTGAGTGCTGTTTGTAAAATCAATTTTCAAGGAAAGAACATCCCACATCCCCTAGACAGTAAAATATCCAAAATATCAAAAGTGCCATAAAGCCTTAGGACTTTTGGAGGCCACATTACATCTAGTCTTTTCTTTTCCTCCACTCTTTGCCAACTTATTCAGTTGACTGATTTTGTCAGTTGATCTGTATGTTTCTATATTGCTCCCTCTTACTGTAACTGTAAGCACTTAGAGTATGAGGTCATTGCTCTAAATGCAGTCAGCTGCTATTTGTTTTGCTCTTTTTCCATTTTTTAGGAAGCATTTTCAGTCATGTGCTTTATCTGCAACACTCTACTTGACATCCATTCACCTACGGTATATACATTCACATCTAGGGGCCACTTAGCTTAACCACAGTTCAGTGCAGCTGGCCATCGAGCTGTTCTGCTGGAGCAGTTTGCAGTTTAATGCCTTCCTCTTGGGCATTTTGACAGTAGTTGTTAAGATGAAGAGGAGAGTGTTACTCATTTACTTTCTCCACTCACTTGTCATCAACTTGTCAGTCGAAAATTCTCGATGAAATTGGGCTCAGGAGGATTTCTGGACACCTAGGCGGGAGCCGTGTAAATAGAGAGAACAGAAAAAGTGTGTATTTGGATAATAAATAATGTCAGCTTCTTCCATGCCGCCATAGTCCATCAACTCCTGCAAAGTGAGAATGTAGACAGTAATTGGGACAGAAAGTGGGGGGGGAGAAAGAGAGGATCATGTCTTTGCAGGCCAGAGGAATTTAATTTCTCTGCTCCACTTAACATGTTGGAATTCTGAGGAAAAAATTGTGTGACACAGAAAATCTTCAGGATGAGTAATTTCATAACTTCACCTTAGGAATGGATAATATAATGAATGCACTCATAGCTTATTTTTATTCGTATCTTTTTTTTTTTTCTTTTTTTCTTTTTTTAAAGCTGCCTGCATGACACTCATTTTGGTATTTCACTTTTGTAGCTCTCAGAAACACACATTAATTTAATCATATATAATACTAGGGTAAAGATGATGTTTATGGTTATGGGTTGTTTTTAGTTTTAGTTTTATTGGCTAGAGAGTTCATTTACATATGTTTACAATAATTCTTCTGAGTTTGCAGCACTAAGTGTTTGGCTAGTAGATGCAGAAGCTTGTGTCACATGTTTTCATTAACCCCTTATAGCCCAAATTAGTTTACAATTATATATATTAACCCTTTCATGCATGAATTATGAGAAGCTTAATCAAGATTTTTTCCCCTGAGTGTTTTTATTCCTCTTTAAGCATTAAAAAAGATAATGCAATTGAACATTTTTTTTATGAACCTATTTTTCATGGAGATGCACAAATGTACACTCAGCTGGACACCATACGCTTGATTTTTGAAGCAAAGAAACATGTATTTACTAATATACTGTGTGAAAAATATGAAATAAAAACATTTTTAATGCTGCTAATCTGATGTTTTTTCATATGAAAAAAAAAATGTAAAAAACAAAAAACTGTTAATTACAGTCTAATAATAATCAGCAATTGATTTACACTCATACATGTTGGTGCAGATCAGGTTTATCAAGAACAGCAGAGTGACAGTAATGGTATGAATGTCAGTGTATTATGGGATGGTGCATAAGTGTCCACTCTGTCGGCTGATATGGAACTAAAACAACAAAACCCATCAATATACAAGAGACCAGCTAGAGAATAACTGTCCACTGGAGTGACCAGTATACATGAAAGGGTTAAAAATGTTTGTGTCAAGCAGATTCTAAATTAAGTGGAAATTGTTCATTTAAATACAGCACATACAATAGCTATGTTGCCAAATGGTGACATTAGGTATAATTGGCATAATACAATTGCAGAAAAAATTATTAGACCACCTGTGTTTTCTTCAGTTTCTTGGTCATTTTAATGCCTGATACAACTAAAGGTACATTTGTTTGGATAAATATAATGATAGCAAAAAAAATAGCTCATAAGAGTTTAATTTAAGAGCTGATATCTATCCATTTTCCATGTTTTCTTGATAATAACCAAGATCACTTCAGTTCTTACATCAATATCTATGGCATTGTACTGTCAAAAACAGTGCTTTTAGGCATTCTGTGTTTTCTTTTCTGTTTGTTTTTTGTCACATGATACACATAGGAGTTAGTACTTGATTGTATAACCATTGTTTTTGATGACTTTTGATGGTCTAATAATTTTTTCCGTGACTGTAGTAATTAAACAAATTTCTCTTCTCAGGTATGTAGATTATTTAATTGATGCTACAATACCTAAAATTATGAAGAAATTTGATCCTAGATCCAGATCAATGAACGACAGGTCACCAGGTAACCAGGTAATATATGCACATGCAGAAGGACTGTGGAGCAGCACCTTATTAAAAAACAGTAATAGATTGGTGACAATGACCTACAAGGGGTTAACTCTCAAGCCAGTGTTTTTGTGACACTTAAATTTACCATACCATACCATACCATACCATACCATACCATACCAATTTTATTTATAAAGCACTTTAACCCTTTAACTGCCAGCTCAACCATATGGTTGAGTTACTCATCAGGTTCCTTATCAGGTTCCTCTTAGTCTGGTAGTTAAAGGGTTAAGAACTTTACAGCTGGCCAAAGTGCCATACACGAATCATAAAACAAGGAAATAAGTAAGTAAATAAGTAAAAACAGTGTGCAAAGGGGGCTCAGAACAACAAAATACAACCATCATCAAAACTAAGAGGAATTAAAATCTGATAAAAACAGCATAGGAAATATAAAAAACAAAAAAGAAACCGCTCACTTATTGATTAAAAGCCAACAGGAGAAAGTGTGTTTTTAGACGTGATTTAAAAACAGACAGACTGAGCCTGTCTAACATCTAAGGGCAACTGGTTCCACAGCTTTGGGGCAACAACAGAAAAGGCACTGTCCCCCATGAAGAATTTAATCCACTTCTGAAAAAAGATATCTATATTGTTTAACATTCAGGCAAAATATACTGAGGTATGATTTTTAGTGCACATCACCCAGTCCTTCTAAAACGTTCTGGGATTAGGAAAATATGAATCCAGTGGAGAAATGATGAAGCCTAGAGCTCCTGCGTCTAATATTTTCCACAACATGTTTGATCACCTGAAATGGGTTGACCTAGAAGTCCCCACCTAACCCACCTGAAACCTGACTGCCTGTCAGACCTGCCAGCATCGGCATGTATGGTGTCATGATGTAATTTAAGGTGCTTATCCTTTTGTTTAAACAAGTACCACCTGGGCCATGAGCACACCTGTCACAGCACTGTACATGTCAGCATAGTAAATGTGTTACAGGAAGATATAGCATAAACTAACACTACAACATGTCAGTCTCCATCAGGAGGTGAGAATGTGAATCAGATGGGAAAGGCAGCTGGTTAAAGTGAGCTTTTGACCACCAACACTGAAATGCAAAATATTTTCATAGACTGTAGTTCTAATTGACAGCTCCTTCTTTTACTGACACATATGTATGTGTGTAACTGTCCCAAGCAAAATAATTACTCACATAAAAATACATTCTTAGTCAGCTTGACCTCTTAAATAAGGCTTAACCAGCGATAATAAAATAGCAGCATCTACTTTGATGTTCTGGTGATTGATGTGCTCTATGTGAACGACTCCAGTCAGGGGCAACAACCCTATGGTACAGATGATTACTGGAGAGAGTTTACTGAAAGTCAGAGGTGAGAGGAATCTAAACCTGACAGAAGTTGCCTCTGGCCTCGCTTACACTAATTATCCATCATTGTGAACACTTTAAGGCAGATGTTCCCAACCTTTTTTGGCTCGTGACCCCATTTTAACTTCACACATCTCTGGTGACCCCAGACTTTCAAAACGGAGACTTTTTTTTTGTTGTTGCTAAAATTAATTTGTTTTTGATCGTGTAATAGTTTGCTATACTATGTTGCAAACAATCGTTAATTTTAGACAACATTTAGTCTATATAATGTATATTATTATGGAGGGAGGCAGAAAAGCCAGGTGTAGATTACTGCACAAAGTGAGAATTTTATTTTCCGTGGTCAGGATATGTACAGTCAGTCCAGCTTGTATTTACAAGGCTGACAATTAATACTGAACAAACAAGAACTCAAACTATAAATTATGAAAGAGCTGCAGCATCTGAAACCGACCACAATGAACATTTGAAAGATAAACAGAACCACAGTGCCTCAGTTTCAGCTTCACAGTTTGTCATGTCTTTTATGTACACTGCAAAAATCTAAATCTTACCAAGTGTATTTTTCTCATTTCTTGTCAAAATATCTCATCACATTTAAAATAAGACATAATCACCTAAAGAGTAACTTTTCAGTGAGATATAAGAACTTATTTTTAGACAATAGATCTCGAAAATCTTCTTTCAAGAAATCTTACCAAGGTAATTTTCACTAGTTCAATTGGTAGATTTTTTTTTTTTTTTGCTTAATTCAAGATTTTTTTTTTTTTTTTTTTTTTTTGTTTCAGATTTTTTTTTTCTTTGCTTAATTCACGCAAAAAAAAAAAAATAAAAAAAAAATCTGCCAATGGAACAAGTGAAAATTACCTTGGTAAGATTTCTTGAAATAAGATCTATTGTCTAAAAATAAGTTTTTACATCTCACTTACAAGTTACTCTTTAGGTGACTATATCTTATTTTAAGTGTGATGAGATATTTGGATACTTGGAAAGATTTAGATGTTTACAGCGTGTTAGGATTGTCTCTCTCAACTCACCATATATATTTTTTATTAATAAGTTGTTGGGTTTTTTTTTCTATCAATTACTAGAAATTTCATGCGACCCCATTTGAATTCCAGGTGACCCCAAGATTGAAAAACACTGCTTTAAGGTCATATTTTTCTAAAGTTTTAAACTACTAGTGACATCTGAACATCTGATCAAATGCTCTAGTTGGTTTTTACTTCACAAAATCATGTTGTTCATAGTGGAAATTTGCTCAGTTGTCAAGAAACTGCAGGAGAAAGAGTTCCATGACTCTAAGTAGCTTTAAGATGTAAGATATTTATTCATGTTGGCTTCAAAGACTTGACAGTGAATTCCTGTTCTCAGAAGCTGACAGTCTCAATATCTATGTATATATTTTCTTCTTCGTGTGACACTCTTGTAGGATCCACTCACTAAGACGTCACACTCAATCTGATGGCTCCTCTAAGGATATTAATCTCCCAAAACACTCATCCTCCTCCACCGACACAGACGCGCATTCACTGGCAGTCGCCTGGTTGATGATAGAAGATAAAAGAGGGGGACAGTTATTAGGGGTTAACACCAAACTCATTAGGGTGAATGGGAGGTCAGCATCTGTGGTTTTTGCGGCGAGGTGAGAAGGTGCTCCTGTAAAAGTGGAGCATATTGCAGGTGCATGAGCGCAAGTATTTTCTAGAACAGCTTTACAGGAGCCCTTTGACCTCAGGGCTTACCTGCATGTGGCGCTGATACTGAACTACACATGCACATACACGTGTGTGTCAGCCTGAGAATCTCTGTGTATCTCTCATGTCGGTCATACACCCATGTTCTATGACTCTCACTCTATCTCTTACTCTTGCTATTTCTCAATCACACATTCATCAACTAAAGACAGTGATGTAATAACCCTTAGGCCTTGCACTCATTCTTCAAATAGTTAATACTTTCCACTGTCTAACTCAATTTTACTCTATTTGTCTGTATTTCCATTTTCTATTCACAAACACTGCATTTAAAAAAAAAAGGAGCTATTGTCGTGGTTTCCTATGGTAACGCCCTGAAACTAAGTCTTGTTTCTGTAAGATTATGATGTTACAACCACTCAGTTACTTAACTGCTTCTCAAACTGTTTATTCTTGGACAGCAATCATGCATCTGCTGTGCTTGAAGGGGTCTTGATTTAATCAGAAATATCTGCTTTGCCCTTGGATCATACATGTACAAAGAGGCCAAATCACAGGATGATGTCTGGACAAAGGATCAGATCCCCTCCTACGTAATGCACAACCTTATTGAAAACAGGACACAAGGGACTGAAGTGTGTCCAGACTTGTGTCAGTGAAGTCTGCCACAAACAGCTGTTAAAACTGACCCTTCAGTAACTATGCATTAATGAGGAAATAACGAGTCAGGATTTGGTTTGTGCCTTAAGCCGGAATACAATTTCACACGCTTTCATGCATCTAGTTGTAAGCTGATGTGAGTCTGGAGGCCCTCTGCCAGAGTGGTGTTATCTACAGACATCAGAAAGAGCTATGAGATGGTCTTTCAGCACACACTAAAACCTCATGTTAAGCAGAGACGACATTGTAAGCCTCCGAAGAACTGTGACCATCTGTAAACAGCAGAACAAGAGGCCTGAGAGGCATTTGTCTCTGAAACAAATAAAATGCACAGATCCAGCTGGGAGCACACCTGCAGACAACACCGATTTAAAGTGATGGAGTGATTTTGTGACAATATTAAACTAAAGCCTCTGCTGTAAACCTCTAGGGAGCACATATACTCATAAGGACCAGCTGTTTATGAGACAAACAGACACTACTGACAATTATATATGACAGCAGTGTATGACCAGCATGCTAATAAACCTTCCACTTCTCTGCTCAAGTATTGCATATGCCTGCAATTTGCCCAGTTCTGCTGCTGATCAATATTTTGAAATGAACATGGCTCGACTGTGTAATACAGTTACAGAGAATTTTTGCCTAATAATTACAGCTCTTCACATTATCTATTAGTGTCCATCAAATTGTGGTGTTTTATGCTTTACTCTTGCAGTCTACTTGTATGCTCACATCAGCATTGTTTATATATATACAAATAAATACAAATATAATGTAAATGCTGAGTATTTAGCTGCTTAAGAGCAAGTTTGAGAGCAGAGCTAATAGGACTTGAGTCTATATTCTTTCCTTTATTTAGGATCCCCATTAGCTGTACCATAGCTACAGCTCTTCTTCCAGGGGTCCTTACAATAATCTTTACAACTTGTCAATGTGAATAACATATAATATAATCATACAAAACAATTTTCACATACTACATAACATACAAAAAAACAGACAAAAACACAGACATGACAGCTCCTTTAAGTCAGCAGCAGTATAGTATATACAGTACATATATTCAATTAACCCAGATATCAATCATTTTGGGTCAATAGATATTTCTTAACCGACTCCTTAAATTTCATTTTACAGTTTTCTTGTGTGATGTGTTCCGATAGTTTGTTCCATTCTTGCATAGCTCTGTATATTACCATTCTTTTCATTGCATTTGTTCTTGATTTGGATAGTGTAAAATATAAAGATGGAACTGGAAAAAAATCAAAATCTTACCAAGTGTATTTTTCTCATTTCTAGTCAAAATATCTCATCACACTTAAAATAAGACATAATCACCTAAAGAGTAATTTTTCAGTGAGATATAAGTACTTATTTTTAGACAATATATCTTGAAAATCTTATTTTAAGAAATCTTACCAAGATAATTTTCACTTGTTCCATTGGCAGATTTTTTTTTTTTTTTTTAGCTTAATTTAAGAAAGAATCTGCCAATAAAACCAGTGAAAATTATCTTGGTAAGATTTCTTGAAATAAGATTTTCAAGATCTATTGTCTAAAAATAAGTTCTTACATCTCACTGAAAAGTTCCTCTTTAGGTGTTTATGTCTTATTTTAAGTGTGATGAGATATTTTGACTAGAAATGAGAAAAATACACTTGGTAAGATTTTGATTTTTGCAGTGTAAGAGCGAGTTGGTGGAGAGCAGAGCTAAAAAGACTTGAGTCTTTACACCGGAAAAAATCTAAATCTTACTAAGTGTATTTTTCTCATTTCTAGTCAAAACATCTCATCACAATTAAAATAAGACATGATCACCTAAAGAGTAACATTTCAGTGAGATAGGAACTTATTTTTAGACAATAGATCTTGAAAATTGTATTTCAAGAAATCTTACCAAGGTAATTTTATTTGGTTCCATTGGCAGATTATTATTATTATTATTTTTTTTTTGCTTAATTCAAGCAAAAAAATCTGGAACAAGTGAAAATTATCTTGGTAAGAGTTCGTGAAATAAAAATAAGTTCTTATATCTCACTGAAAAGTTACTCTTTAGGTGATTATGTCTTATTTTAAGTGTGATGAGATATTTTGACTAGAAATGAGAAAAATACACTTGGTAAGTTTTAGATTTTTTCCAGTGTGTAATCTAACTTCACTTTGCTGGAGTCATGTGATACAATGCATGTAATGTTGATCTGCTGGATAATTCTGTTTCCTCGACATTACATGGTGTTAGCATCCAAACTACAGCAGGACTGAGCAAATAGACTGTTCCCATCCAAAACAGACTGATTACCGTTAACAATGTTTGAAGTACCTATAACTGGCCAAGAAGCTGAATGAAGACTGTTCATTGTCTTGAGCCTGTCGCATCCAATCAGATCCTCATTTATTTATTTAACCATTTGATTCGTTTGTATCTTTCAGTGCTGTTTATGCTTCAACAAAATCAGAGTAACTGTGAATGCCAAGTATAATAAATAGAGAGGATTTGTCCTGATGGCACTAAAGTGGAGGTGTGAACAGTAGGGTATAATGCTGTAATGTTCAACAGGCCTTAACGTTTCCTATAAAAGTCAATGCAAAGTGCACTATGGAAAAGATACTGTTAAAATAAACTTTTAACAGACAAATTATCCAGGCATTTATGTTTTGCAGCAGAGAAGCCCCTGCGGTCACACAATGGAAAACAGACATCTGTGGACAAGGGCCTGAGAGAGAGCTGGGAGCCTTCGATCCATCTGGATGGAAGACCTGTGGACCGGTTTGTAATCAGTTCCAACAAACCCATGAGAGCTCATCGCTTCACCAAAGAGGGCAAGGACAACCACTCTCATCCTCTGGAGGACGTAGGTAAGATGAAAACAGAACGTTCTGATAAAGAGAGGGCCGAGAGCGAGATCGAAGCGTGAAACGTATTAGATCACGTCGCTGAAAGTGTCTCTGGCACTGGGCGTGATTGAGGGGTATGAATGCATCAAGTGGGAACAAATGACTATGTGTGTCAGAGGGACCTGAGGAGGACTGGTAGCACTGTTAGACAAAAAAGTAATTCAGAAGAAAATAAATGGACAGAGTGTAAGAAAGAGACTTTTGGCTTTCACCATGGAGTGAGCTTTCAGATCCAGAGTTCTGCACTTTCTCAAGACAAGAGCCAAAAAAGAGGAGGGGATGAACAAATCTGTGTACAAAGCAGAGGCAGAAGGAGGTGAGGTGGATGCATGTGAGTGTGTGATGGATATTTATCAGTGGATTAGTTCATCATTGGATGTGCTGCTATCCAAATCGGCCAGAAAAAGAAAAAAAGAAAAAAGTGTAATGCTGTGGTGGTTTGCATGACCAGAGATCGTCAAACCAGCTTGGAAGGCAGGGGTTATTTTAGGATTTGGAAGTGGACACTATTTTTAGGTCTTAACAGCTTCTCTGGTAATTCCTAATCCCGCCTTGTAAAAGGAAAGACAGGTCTTTATGTTTCTATACACATGCAGTTTGCAGTGTTGACACAGTCTAGCCTGCTTTTGTCATTATTCCATTTTCCCTCTGTCCTTGGCATCTCAGGCCCATACTTCATCAGCGGTTCAAAGTCTGCAGCCAACCCGTCTTTTCCACATCCAAACCCAGCCCAGCTCCTATAACACAATCCCCTGTGTTGTGGTCACTTGTGTGTGTGCAACACTTGTGTGTTTGATGATGCTTGTTGTGGTGGAGGATAGGGCGGTGCCAAGTTGTGAAGTCATGTATTGTCTTGTATTGTGTCTAACTCAGCGTCAGCACATTTATTATGCATCCATGAATTTTTTATTTATTTATTTATTTTTTTTATGTTTGCTGTTTATATGTGTGTCTCACTTCTCTGTGGCGGCCTTGTGGTCTATCCAGCTCCGGTGCAGTTTGCCATAAATCTCTGGCAACTGAGCTGTGTCTCAGAGTTGCCTTTCCAGAAAATTCCTTGCAGATCGTGTGTTGTTCCCCCAGCAGCATGAGAGCAGCATCAGTCGTCATAAATAACACCATGCTGCTTGCCTCTGCATCATTAATGTGTCTGGCCAGCCTCTGTTGGAGTAAAAAAGCAAAAGATATGACTTATTAGAAGTGACAAGGAGTGAGATAGAGAGCAGAGGGAGAGCGAGAAGAAATGCCAGTTTTCCTACTGATAACAGTAAATTTTAACTGCGTAGATTAGTAAAACGTGAATACAGATGGGTGACAAATTAAAGGAAAAAAAACAATATGAAGTGACTTAGCAAGGTGTTGGACCACTGTGTGCTGCATATTCCCTTAGTTCAGTGGTTCCCAAACTCTTTTGGCTCGACACCCCATTTTAACATCACAAATTTCTAGCGACCCCAAACATTCAAAACTGAGAGTTTTTTAATGTGTTTTTGATCATGTAATTGTTTGCTATACTATGTTGCAAATAAATGTTAATTTTAGACAACATTTAGTCTATACAATGTATATTACTATGGACGAAGGCAGAAAAGCCAGGTGTAGATTACTGCACAAAGTGAGAATTTTATTTTCCTTGGTCAGGATATGTGCAGTCAGTCCAGCTTGGATTTACAAGGCTGACAATTAATACTGAACAAACAATAACTCAAACTATGAATTATGAAAGAGCTGCAGGATCTTAAACCGACCACAATGAACATTTGAAAGATAAACAGAACCACAGTGCTTCAGTTTCAGCTTCAAAGTTTTCCTTTATGTATTGTGACTGTCTCTCTCAACTCACCATATATTTTTTATTAGTAAGTTTTTATTTGCTATTTCTTATCAATTACTAGAAATTTCAGGCGACCCCATTTGAATCCCAGCCGACTCCAAGGTTGAAAAATACTGCCTTAGTTGGTGTTTTGATGGTGGCGGAGAACGCTGTCCAATGCATCGATAAAAAACCTCCCGTATTTATTTGGCTGGAGATCTTGTAACTGCAGACATCACATCATTTTTATACTGATCAAACCGTCCAGAGAACCCTCATACCCTAGAGATGAGGAAAAGAGCAGTGGTCAAATATGGCAAAGTATTTCTATTTTATGCAGATTTATACAGGGTTATTCAAAAAGAATGAACTGATTTCATTACACAATATTTTAATATGGAAGAGTCATAGAAAACTCCAGCCAAGTCACAAGTATTCTACTCACAATCAACTTTTATTTCCTGTCTTACAAGTGTTCAATGTGGCCACCACCTGCAGCACAGACAACATTAATGCAACAAGAAAAGCACTCAGAGAGCACAGACCTCCGCCAAGACAGATCTGCCCCCCCCCAATCACCACCAAAATTGAATCATTTCTTCCTTGCGCCAGTATCAACATTTTCTGAAAATTTCATGAAAATCTGTCCATAACTTTTTGAGTTATCTTGCTAACAAACAAACACGCACGCAAACACACACACGCAAACACATAAAGTAAAGTGATCCCAATACCTTCTGGCAGAGGTAATAAGAGAATTCCTTCCAAACACATATCAGCATATCACCATCCACTGAGTTGATCGCTGTTGTTATTCGATGTTTAAGGTCATCAAGGTTAGTGGGTAATGGTGATACATAAACATGATCTTTTTACCCATCCCACACGGTGAGGTCTTGGGCCCCTTTCTGACCAATCCATCATTGGGGCACTTTTTCATTTAAAAAAGCTCAAACTTAGAAAACTCCTCTCTCAAATGGTCACTGACTTGTTCCATGATGATGCTTGAGAGCTGAAGCAATGCATCATGAAATCAGTTCATTCTTTTTGAATAACTCTGTACTTCTAATTCATTTCAACTCAGAAACAAACATTGTACAGTCATGGAAAAAAATTATTAGACCATCGAAAGTCCTCAAAAACAATGGTTATGCAATCAAGTACTAACTCCTGTGTGTATCATGTGACTAAAACAGATAGAAAAGAAAACATGGAATGCCTAAAAGCACTGTTTTTCTCAGTACAATGCCATAGCTATTGATGTAAGAACTGAAGTGATTTTGGTTATCATCAAGAAAACATGGAAAATGCCTAGATATCAGCTCTGAAATTAAACTCTGATGTGCTATTTTTGTTGTTACCATTCTATTTGTCCAAACAAATGTACCTTTAGCTGTACCAGGCATTAAAATGAACAAGAAACTGAAGAAAACAAGGGTGGTCTAATAATTTTTTCCATGACTGTATGTTTTAATCCATGACAGTTTTAGTTACATTTCCCATCCCCTGCCTGTTCCTGCATGTCTGTCCTCTAAATATGTTGATTTTTTAATGTGTGTGAAACTGAAAGATTAAGTGTACATTTATGGATTGAGAAAATTCTCTTTCTTCTTAAGATAAATACAAAAACATTCTTGGATTAACTACAAAACGAATTGTCACACAGCTGAAGACAGAACTGTTTTTCATGAAAAGATACATGATTCTCAAAGGATGGAAACATTACAAACAATTCCATGATCCTGCAGAATATGATGCATTGCTGAAAAACTACACACCATTAAATCAGATAAGAATTAACCTTTTGATGCATGAATTATAAGGACCTTAGTCAAGATTTTTTTCCTTATTGTGTTTTTTTTCCTCTTTAGGCATGAAAAAAACAATGTGATTGAATTTTTTTTTTTATGAACCTGGTTTTTATGGAGTTACAAAAATGTCCGCTCAGCTGGACACCATGCGTTTAATTTTTGAGGAAAAGAAACATGTATATAAAATGTAATATCAGAAAGTGATATACAGTGTGAAAACTATAAATTTTTTTTAAAAAATGCAGCTAATATAGGCCCAATCCCGAGTCATCCCTTAGCCCTACCCCTTGGCTCTTGCACTTGCCACTACCCCTTGAAACGGAGCTGTAAGGGGTAGGGGTTGAAACATTCCCCTATGAAATGGGACAACCCTTTGTGACCTGTTACATCATCTGCAGTCATCGATGCCGCTATAAACAGATGCAAAAACTTTGTTTCCAAAAGTATTCATCATGTTGTCAGTAGCTGTAACCATTTCTGTTCCATGGGCTTTGATCATCTTTTTGCGGCTGCCAACTATAAACTGCAGAAATGCGATCTATGACACATTGAAACAGCATTAAATGGTCGATCAAATGATTCAGTTGTTTACGAAGAAAATACGTATATTTGTGTGTTTCTTTCATCACACTGCTGCACTTTTTTGGCTCTGTTTACCTCCATCTTGCCAATGATTCGAACAGAATTATGGGAAGTTTCTCCTACCCCTCCGTTCGTAGTGTGGTCCTGAAAAATCTCTGTTTCAAGGGTTTTACAGCCCTCGAAACCCCTCAGCCCTTCCCTTCTGTCTAATTGAGAATCTGGACAACACTACCCCTTCTCGTGTACGCGCAAAACAGAGGGGTAGGAGTAAGGGGGAGGGCTAAGGGGTGAATTGGGATTCAGCCATGATGTTTTCTCACATTTTAACATACTCTAATACTAGTTATTTCTCACTTCATGGAGATAATATGAAAAAAAAAAACCTTTTTGTTTAAGCCACAGGTGTCAAACATGCGGCCCGGGGGCCAAATCTGGCCCACCAAAGGGTCCAGTCCGGCCCTTGGGATGAATTTGTGAAATGCACAAATTACACTAAGATATTAACAGTCCTTTTAGTTCAGGTTGCACTTTCAGACTAATACAATCTCAAGTGGGTCAGACCAGTAAAATACTATCATGCTAACATATAAATAATGACAACTCCAATTTTTTCTCTTTGTAAATGTAAATATTTAAATGCATTTACACTAAAACAAAGTATAATTTCGCAAAAAATGTGAATAACCTGAACAAATATGAACAACCTGAAATGCCTTGAGTTTTTTTTTTCAATTTTAACAATATTCTGCCTGTTATTAAATGTTTTGTGTATTTGTAGATCCACTGTGATCTATAAGTTATAATGTACATGTGTAAATGATAAAATGAGGCAGAATATTATTAAAATTACACTTTTTTTTTTTCAATTTATTCATCATGTTATTCACATCTTTTGAAAGGATAGTTTGTAGATGTAAACCTTCTCATAATGTAAATTTACTTTTTCCGCTAGAGAAAAGTTTGGAGTTGACATTATTTATATATTATTATGTTATTATTTTACTGGTTCGGCCCACTTCAGATCAAATTTAGCTGAAAGTGGCCCCTGAACTAAAATGAGTTTGACACCCCTGGTTTAAGCAAACTGTTAATTACAGTCTAATAACAAATAGCAATTGATTTACTCTCAAACATGTTACTACAGATCAGGTTTATCAAGGACAGCAAAGTTGTCTGATATGCAACTAAAACAACAAAACCCATGAATATACAAGAGAATAGCTGTAGAATAACTTTCCACTGTAGGGACCACTATGCATGAAAGGGTTAAACATCTACAACAGGAAACACATCAATGTAGTAGTAATAGTTGACAGTGACCAAATTACTCCATTATGACTATGTTTGCTTTTCATATTTTAAGGATATTTGGCTGATTATACTTAAGAAATTTTAGTTAAGTGTGGTTTTTGTGCTGAATTTGCACTATTTTCAAGTGTGGTGTTAGCTGTTTTATTATGAGGAAAGAAATGCTGCTTCCAAAGAACACACAGATCATGTTTTTCTCTTAGTCTTTCACCCGTCATTGAATTTTTCACCACATAAAGGGTGTTTTGGTGAAGCTAATGTACTGCTCGGGTATATGTTAGTCTTAGCGGTAACCTGGACAATAACCAGAAATCCTTGTCTTTTTTTAGACCCTGAATGGGTTAACCTGGATGGCTTTGCTGTGCTGGGCGGTGCACCTGTCAGCAACTCAGCAGGTAAACCTGATCTCAAGGCATCTTTACCAACAACACATGGGAGAGGATACGTCTGCCTCAACAGATTTACATGTAAAACTCTCCAATCCTACAAAAGCGGTTCACTGAAATGATCTGCTGTCATCACGGATAGAAAATGAATCACCGATTTTAATGCGGTGATCATTCACACTTCTATGTCTTGGGGCGACAGTCTCTTTTTCCTTCATTCCCGCTCTTGTTCTGTTGGATCGGCAGGGAAAACACTCGCTTGTCTCTGACTCATAGATTCCCCTTCTGTTCAGCCAGGTATGTTTTTCTTGTGGGTGATCCAAATTTAACATGTTTTTAAGAACGCATACCATGTTAATTATTACATATTAGTCTGTCACTACTTTCAGCAGACTTTAAAATGAAAGGAAATTAGTCAGACATAGAGACCCAGGTGGAACTGCTTTCACCATTTTAGCTTTATTATAAATAGAAAGAGAATGGAGGCTGTTTATAATGGCTGACATGATTGGTTGTTAACAGAAAATAAATGTGACCAATTTTAACAGTCAAATTGCCCAGGTTAATCATAATCATTTATAAACAAGTGTCCAAAACCCCCCACTATTTAGAAAAATGCCTTAGATTTGGACAAACAAGAAATTATAAGTCTGACCCTGACTCTACAGATGTAAGAGTAATGTAAATACACTGAAAATGAAAGGATAGGTTTGATAAATTAGTCAACACAGACACTGGTCAACTGTTACTATTATTTTTTTTTTTTTAGAAATTGTCTGCCTGAGTGTTATTACATATATGTATTGATTTATGTACATTTAGACAATAGATTTAGAAAGAACCTGAAAAATTAATTCATTGTAATATGCAGACAGTGTTTTGAAATTAATCTGGTAACTCTGTTTTTTTCAAGTAAAACCCATTCTCTCATTAGTTCTCAGAATTTCACTTAAAAAAAAAAAAAAAAAAAATTAAAACAGTCTCACAACATATTACACAGGAAATCATTGATACAAAGTACACTGTTCTCTTTTTTTTTGGGAAAAAAAAAAAAAAAAAAAACGGTGTCAGTATTGCTCACAGAAAGAAAGAAAGAAAGAAAGAAAGAAAGAAAGAAAAGAAAGAGAAGTAATTTGCAAATCTTTTTTTGCATAAATATCGTCATGTAAATATAGACTTTCCAGTACAAAACATAACAGAGGAGTAATTTGTGAAAATCAATGCTTTTCATTGTCATCCTGCATTTGCAGAACAATAACATGAATAGTGACAAAGATTATACATGTAATCAAACATACTTACATTTACTTACACACACTCACATTTATCTACATGTATAAATGATTGTGGGCATGTCCATGAAACACACACATGCAAAACAAAAAAAGGAGTAATATAAATAAAGTAAATAAGTAAGTAAATTGCTTGTACACATAACCAACCACACCTCTAGAAAATAAGACAAGGAAAATTATATATATATATATATATATATATATATATATATATATATATATATATATATATATAAAGTATACACATATAATAATAATATTAATAATCATAATTAAAAAAAAAAAAAAAAAGGTTGAAAGAGCCTAACAGTGTACATGTACATTTAGTATTTGGGTAATCAAGTATAAAAGATAACTATGACCATAAGAGTAGCACAGTAAAAAAAAAAAAAAAAAAAAAAAAAAAAAACCTTGAGGAAAGAGAGTTAGCGCCATCTTCTATGAGAATTTCACATTTTAACCAACGACTGTACCTAACTACAGCCAGTCAGCACTTGTGACTCCATTTTTCTTTATGAGTGACTCAAACTACTTTTATTCTGGAGACATTTTCCTTGTAGACCAGTGTAATAATTTCCTAAATCTTTTGAGTGACAGTGAAAAGCAAATTGTAGGGTTTTGAAAAATACCAGACTTAACTTTTACATTATAATCCACACATGATGGGGTGTGTTGGCTTTCAAGCAGGTGAAAACCCCTGGGATCAATCACCTGTTTCTCTTCTTCATGTGTCTACCACATATAGACACACACATCTTCATACTGCTCTTCTGGATCTCTATCTCTTCTCTCCAAACCACTTGAATTATCATGGCTTTGCGTCGTGGCAGGAAAACTGGAGAAACCCATTTAAATTCCTCATAGAAAGGATCAGAACCAGCAGCTGAAC
Source organism: Sphaeramia orbicularis (assembly GCF_902148855.1). NCBI lineage: Eukaryota > Metazoa > Chordata > Actinopteri > Kurtiformes > Apogonidae > Sphaeramia > Sphaeramia orbicularis. Next base: position 36,461,396 of record NC_043979.1, on the reverse strand, counting down.
TCAGGACCTGAGGCAGCGTTGTTAACCACTGAACCACCACGCTGCTCTGCAATTTCACTTGTAGGCTATTTGCTTAAGGCGAAACTGCTCTGGAGACACAACTAATCATATTTGTTGAGCTAAACCTCAAATAGTTAAGCCAGAAAACTGCTGTGTTTGTGGCCAAGTAATGTTAGATTACAGCTCGGAGAGAAGGAAGATGTAGCAAATGTTATGCCCAGCACACATCGCAGCGATGGAAAGATCGACTAAAAATCTTACTATCATAGTAATTCCCAGAGTGTGGGTCATAATGTGGGTTGAAAGTCCTCCAAATGGACTTGTTTACAGTCTAGTCTTATGAATCTTATTATACACAATCGAAACGTACATTAACTAAAATGAACCATAAAGACCCAAACATCCATCACCGACCAAAAGCATCTACTGATCTAAACTGTTTACTACCTGCTGATCCACTAATCCAATCAATAATAATTGGTGTAAAATACAGTTTTTCATCTTTTCATGGTCATCAGATATGACCCATTTGGATGTCAGAGGATCTGTAGTGAACGTGGAAACACCGTCATCTTCTACAACATTGATTCACCAGTAAAACCCATGGAGTTTGATAAATGATAGTGGATGGAGTTTTATGTTCAGTTAATGATAAATTTTGCTGAAAAAGTCACATTTTTCTCAGTTTTCTCTGTTTTTGTCATAATAACCCTCAACTTTAATCTGAGGCTTTTATGAACATCTACACGGTCAGTGAATTAAATACAGGAAAATACCAGATTTTCACTTAAAAATGCAAAATACAGAGTGTAATATTAGAAAAAGTTGTGATAAATCACTTAAGAATGGTCAAAAACAGAGAGAAAAACTAATTTCGGAACTGCCACAAAATTAACTCTGGGTCTTTATGGGTTAAAAATCAGTGTACCTGATTTAGACAAGATCAGATTTTTTTCTTCCAGTGGTCAGATATGACCCATTTGGACGTTCAGAGGCTCTGTAGTGAACGTGGAAACACCGTCATCTTCTACAACATTGATTCACCAGTAAAACGAATGGAGTTGGATCAATGACAGTGGATGGAGATGGTTGTTTTCTGCTCAACTAATGACATATTTTATTGAAAAAGTCACTTTTTTGTTCAGTTTCCTCTGTTTTTGATATAATAACCCTTAACTTTAATCTGAGCTTTTGTTAACATCTACATGATCAGTGAATTAAATATAACAAAATACAAGATTTTCACTGAAACAATGCAAAACACAGAGGATAATATTACAATGAATGGTGATAAATCACTTCAGGAAGGGTACATTTAGGGGAAAAAGTCATATGGGATCTGCCACAAAAGTAGCACTGGGTCTTTATGGGTTAAAATAGGTCAGCATCACAAGGGGAAAGCTTATGTCGAAATTATATTACCATAGTGTGAAATGTAGAGGAAGACACAAATTTATTTAAGAAGTCTGCAAAACATTAGATGACAAATGAGTTGTCTTTGTCGATAAAGCACCGCTTCGAATTTGTACTCATGACTTCATGTAATTTTTCACCTATTTGCTAATATTTATGTCATCACATTAATGTTAATGTTCCAATGAGGTGATTGTAGCTCATCCTGTTTATACCTATTATAAAGTCTTTTCTCATATTATCTGCTGACCTTAAACAGCAATAACACATTTGGTTTTGATCAGCCAACTTCTTATTTTCCTTATTTTCTTCTTCCTCTCCTTTTCTCTCTGGAAAACTGTCACAGTGCATAGTTTGGCCCAGGTCACCACGCCACGGACCACTAAACCATTGACTCCACAGTACTTACTGCCAGATCCTGTCTGTCTTTTCCTGGAAGCTCATAGTCCGAGGTGCTACGAGGCTGAGTTCCAAACAGACAGACAAACCACTGCTACAGCACTGAGACCCACCTCAGAGAATTCAGACTACACTGTAAGACCGGATGAGTTGAGTTTACTTAAAAAAAATTGAGAAAACCGGTTGCCTTAAAAAAATGTAAGTAATTAGTAATGAAAACTTGAGTGTATTAAACTTAAATGCTTGATTTGAATGGAATTGCTATTTTAAGTCCAACACACTAAATGCCAAGTTAATTTAACTTACAGTTTATTGCAATGCCAATCGTTTTGTATAATCATTAGACTTAATAGTTGTCAGTTCATTGTACTCAATTCTAACTTGACTTACACTGAAATCTTTTCCAATATAGATTGCTTTGTATAATTATTCAACAGAACATATTGTAGCATGGATGGAAGTTTAGCAGGGAGTTAGGTCAGAGTAAGTAGCCAGTACAGGAAGGGCTTTTGCTTTGGCAAGGCATTAAGATTTAAATTGGATAAAACTGATTGTACATGAATAGGAAACCCATTGTTCGGCCTATGGCTCTCACTCATGGTGCAGCTCTACGTAAATACAAAAACAAACACAAAAAGGCCAATAAACACTGCCATACACACATTAAGTCAAAATTAACACTAACTCCACAACCCCGCTGAACCCCTGCACATAAAAATAACACATTTTCAACAACATGCCCAATACCCACGATGCAACGCAGAGATTAAAAGGTGTAGTCATGACTAAAACTTAGTGATTTAAATCCATTCAGCTTAAACTTTTTTGTACTTTTGACTGTCTACAAATTAGTAGAAAATACCTAACATTTTGTAGTGATGTAAGAAAACTTAAATCATTGGAGTACATTGTAATTAAAGCATTTTAGTAAATACAAAGTCCGGGCTTACAGTGTATACGATGAACAAAGTCATTGCTGTCGGGTAATGCCTCCCTCCTCAAAACTGGATGTAAGAAACATGGCTTTAATCCACCTGCTTATACGCATATCCACATTTTAAATCCAATCAGCTAAATGTTGCATAAACATAAACTCATAGGTTTTGCCTTCCAGTAAGAAAATGCTCTCCCTCCAGCAATTTTATCTACAAACCAGTCTCAGTTGCAGGAAGCATTAACTGAACTAATTATTTAACTTAATCTGAACATTTCTGGAGCCTATAATCATAACACTGGAAAGTAAATGTTTTCCTATAATTTTCATTTCAATACAACAATTCTATCACTGTGAGTAGTCAGTGCAGATGAATAATATATCCACATTGGTAAAGCAACACATGTTATGAATTACGTCTTACAAGACTATTCATTCATTCATTCGTTTGTTTATTTCAGGCATTTACAGAATACATGCAAATTCAAAATTCCAAAATCCTTCATCTACACTCGAAAAGGAGTGGGAAGAAGAAAAACTTATTTAATCCCACCCCCATTCTCATCATCAAATAACAACATAATAACGTTTTAAATACTCACTCCTGTCCTTTGACTTAGAGCCAGAACAATGAACAAAATAAGCCTAATACCAAATTAGAATGAATGCATTTGACAGTATTTACATTATATAAACAAAATGTGTGTGAAAAATAGAAACAAAGTACATTCCTGGTGGTATTACCACGGGTAACAGTTTATTTATTTATTCAGTTTCAATTATTTATTTTTCTTCTGGCTGTTTTGCACTGACAATAAAATTCTGATGTGCCGTTAACTGTCACCACTCTATTATACAGTCACAGAAAAAAATATTAGACCACCCTTGTTTTCTTCATTTTGTTATTCATTTTAATGCCTGGAGCAACTAAACGTACATTTGTTTGGACAAAAATAATGATAACAACAAAAATAGCTCTTAAGAGTTTAATTTCAGAGCCATTTTCCATGTTTTTCTTGACAATAACCAAATTCACTTCAGTTCTTACATCAACATCTATGGCATTGTACTGACAAAAACAGTGCTTTTAGGCATTCCATGTTTTGTTTTCTGTCTGTTTTAGCCACATGATACACACAGGAGTTAGTTCTTGATTGCATAACCATTGTTTTTGATGACTTTTGATGGTCTAATAATTTTTTCCGCAACTGTAATTCTTCTCAATGTTAAGTTGTGGCATCACTTCCTACTTCCGGGTCCTAACCTGCTCATTTCTTTGTATTCAGTGTGCTGTAGTAAAGTGTCCCTGAGTCTATAAAACACATCCAGTTGTCATTCTACCACTTTCCATGTAATGATAAAGAGCAAAGGAAGTGGGTGAGGCTGATAAGTAAAGTTATAAGTCTTAATAAAAGGAGAAAAACGTGAAGTTTGGCACATTACTTCACTGACTTTAGTTCCCACTGAATCTGCCTAAGCAGCTCTTTATTTATTACCGTGATAAAAAAATGAGGATTTTACGAGGCGTTTCACATCCTCATACTTTGGCAGTGCTGTCCACATGAGGGGAAGGTGAATTAAGTTATGATTTCATAAAGTGACATCTGCTGTAAAACTGATAAGGAACCTGTTAAGCCCTGGACCTGTTGTTTCCAGGCAGAATCATTTCAATGTAACACAAAACAACAGAATAGCCAGTAGCAGAAGCTTCATTCATATAAATTATGATTAGAAAACAGCAATGGTAAGACACAATTTGTAATCATCTCTTCATAATGCGACCTTTGTTTTTACTCTTCTTTGTCTTGTTCAGTGAGTTTTATAAGTAGAGGAATAATCCTTGCACTGTTGGAATATTGAATGTTGTTCACAGGTTTTACTGGTGAATCAATGTTGTAGAACACAGGTGTCAAACATGCGGCCCGGGGGCCAAATCTGGCCTGCCAAAGGGTCCAATTTGGCCCCTGGGATGAATTTGTGAAATGCAAAAATTACACTGAAGATATGAACAATCAAGGATGTTAGAATCATTTTAGGTCAATTCAATCTCAAGTGGGTCAGACCAGCAAAATACTATCATAATAACCTATAAATAATAATGAAAACTACAAATTTTTCTCTTTGTTGTGTAAAAAAAAAAAAAGTAAAATTACACAAAAATGTTTACATTTACAGAGTAGCCTTTTACAAAAAATGTGAATAACCTGAAATTTCTTAAGGGAAGTCTGTGGAGTTTTAACAATATTCTGCCTGTTATTAAATGTTGTGTGTATTTGTAGATCCACTGTGATCTGTAAGTTGTGATGCACATGTATAAATGATAAACTAAGGCTTAATATTGTTAAAATTGCACTTATTTTTCTTAAGACTTTTCAGGTTCATATTTGTTCATGTTATATTCAAGGACAGTTCGTAGATGTAAACATTTTCATTATGGAATTTGACTTTTTTCACTCAAAAACAGAGAAGAAAACTTTGGAGTTGACATTATTTATAAGTTCTTATCCTATTATTTAAATTATTTTACTGGTCCGGCCCACTTTAGATCATATTAGGCTGAATGTGGCCCCTGAACTAAAATGAGTTTGACACCCCTGTTGTCGAAGATGATTCTACGGAACCTCTGGATGTCCAAATGGGTCATATCTGATGACCATGAAAAGATAAAGAAGTGTATTTTACACCAATTATTTACATAATTATGTATTGATAGGATTAGCGGATCAACAGGTATTAATCTATATTATTTAGATCAGTAGATGGTTTTGGACGCTGGTTGATGTTTGGGTCTTTGTAGGTTTATTAGTGTGACTAAAGTTTAGAAGAAACCTAAGGAGATGCTAGAAAGTGGGAGATGATGTATAAAACTTACAGAAACTAAAACAGTATCAACTAGAAAAGCACTCGGAGAGCGCAGACCTCTGTGGAGGCAGATCACCCCCCCACCCCCCTCCCCCATTTGTTCCTTGAGCCAGTATCAACATTTCCGGAAAATTTCATCCAAATCCATCCATAACTTTTTGAGTTTTCTTGCTAACAGACAAACAGACAAACAAACCCCGATGAAAACATTACCTCCGCCATTCCTTGGCAGAGGTAACTATCAATCCAAGAAGGATTACAGATGTGCAAACAGTAACGATGGGAATAAATGGAGAATAATCTAGAGAATTAAAGTCTGAACACTGTCAATGTTCCTTCCATCCAAAAGAATGAAATCCACTCAGCTGTGCTGGCAGGATGGACGTTGACAGACTTATAGACCACACTAATTGTTGCATTCCAAGTCTCCCTGAACATAAAAACACATTAATTTTCCTGTACACTTGCATCATCAGTGTTTTCCATTGCACAAACAGTGTTACAGTATAAGTTGGAGTGTGAAGGCCATTTAGTAGCACCAAAAATCTACATTTTTTAGGTGTGGTGTCCTCCCATAGAAGGTTACTTTTGCTTGGCCCACCTTGTCTGTTCAGTGCAAGAGGGGAAACTCTGGATCATGGTATTATTTTAACCTCAGTCACTGTAAATTTGGTTCAACCTCTCCAATATATCAGCTGCCTTGTCAGTTCTCACTCAGCTGTGGATGCGTCTATGGGAAACAGGGAAGAAACTTTTCATCTGACAGTGATTATGACAAATGAATGATTGAGGGATAGAAGGCGGAGAGGAAATAAAGAAAACCAAAGTATGGGAGGGACAGAAGGGTTTTTGTTAGATTGCCAGTGCTATCGCTCAGTGCTGCAGCCAGATGGGGAAGATGTGGGGGATTGTCTGGCTGTCTGAATCAGTGTCTGAGCTCTGGTCCAAGGAGTCAGCATTAGGGTGGGATTAAAGCAGGACGCAGGACAACAGAAGTTGAACAGATGACGGGACATGTTGTATTTCCATGGCATGTCTCTTTTGTGACAACTGGGCATGTTTACAGTCACTGCTGGATCAAAGTGACTTGTAATTATTTCTCACTGTGCGAACGTGTCACGAACAAAGCAATTAATGTTCAGTGATTTTCCATGGCAGTCAGATTGTCAACACAAGCCAAAACCCAGATCAGGATCAGGATAGAACACACAGAAATGAACTAATCACCTCGGAACACCTATTATTATTCAACAGTGGGGTCATAATGTTAAAATAAAATTCAGTGACTTCATGTTTTCTTTGTCATCCTGCCACAGGTCCAGCCAGGTCGCCACAAACATCAGTCAGAAATGAACCGTCTGTGCAAAGGGCCACCAGAGTAAACAGAACAGCTCATCCGTCAGGCGTGTCCAACACCAGGACACATCGGAGGCCACCTCAGTCCTCTTCGGGTCCCAGGCAGCCTGAGAAACTGGTGGCACGAACACCACGACTGGACAGAAGACGACAACACTATACTAAGCCTCAGTCGGACCAGAGGAACCGTCATAGTCCTAAACTAAGTAAGAGGACACAAGTTGTCACATTTGGACTCTAGATAACCTCCAGATTTCAGTCTATTATGATGCTGAGGAAGTTTTCTTTGTATTTTTGAGTGGAAACTGCTTATAGTGATCAAAAGACTCATTCTTACGCAAAAGCTGCATCAGTAATTCCAATATCGTAATCAAGTGGTGTCCTTACATTGTTAATTTTGGTCTTTTTATATCAAAAAATATAAGGAAAACTTGAAAATTTCCCTAGCTTTATTTTTGTTAAACTTAACTGATTTGATATTTAGCGACCTGAAGTTGGAGCAATAGACACATTGAAATAATAGAAGGGAAAAAGTTGTTTTCTCTTAATGACAGATAGTGAAACTGAGGCACTGACATGCAACAGGAAATCTTAAAGGTAGGGTAGGAGATCTTGGAAAAACGGTTTGAGCTAGCTACGTTTTGAAAATACACAATTCAAAAGTCCAAACCCCTTTCTTCAGACTTCCCCCCGAAGCCACACCTCCAGAGTACTGGATTGTATTCACAGAGAGGGGAGGGGGGAGGGACAAATGGCAGTTGAGTTTGATAGACATGTCACCATTCAATCATTTCGATGGGCTGATTAAAATGATTGGATGGTGTTCTTTCAGTCCTGCCCATTCCACAGGTGACTAAAATTTAGTATTTTTGTGTTAGAGCATTTAATTAACTGGTTGCAATCGGGGTGTGAAGGGGATTTTAAGCAATATAGTAAAAAAAAATGCTCCAGGAACACATCTCCTACCCTACCTTTAATGTTTTACATGGTGTCCATTGTTTTAGGGTTATTAAAAATTTGAAAATACAAAGACACCATTGCCAACCTCCAACATAGTATGTTATGGGCATTCCTGATGTTATTGTACTTGTAAACAGCACAATATTGACTTAGGCCAGGGGTGTCAAACTCATTTTAGTTCAGGGGTTACATTCAGCCCAATTTGATCTCAAGCAGGCCAGACCAGTAAAATAATAACAGTGAAAAAAGTAAAATTCAATAACATCTACAAAGTTTCCTTAAAAATTTGAATAACATGAACAACTTGAATTGTCTTGAGAAAAACAAGTGCAATTTTAACAATATTATGCCTCGGTTTATCAGTTTATCATTCACACATGTACATTACCATTACATAAAACATTTAGTAACAGGCAGAATTTTGATAAAATTGCATTTACTTTTCTTAAGACATTTCCGTTTGTTCATATTTCTTCAAGTTACTCACATTTTTTGTACAAGTATAGTTTGGTAATGTAAACATTTTCATGTAATTGTACTTTTTTACACCAACAAAAACACAAAGAGAGAATTTGGGGTTGTCATTATTTATAGGTTATTATGAGAATATTTTACTGGTCTGACCCACCAGAAATCTAATTAGACTGTATGTGTATGTGGAACCTGAATTAAAATGATTTTGACACCATTGATTGTTAATATTTTCAGTGTAATTTTTGCATTTCATAAATTCACCCCGTGGGCCGGAATGGATCCTTTGGCGGGCCGGATTTGGTCCCCGGGCCACATGTTTGACACCTGTGACTTAGGCTATAATGTAGTTATTCAGTTATTAGTGCTGTAATGTTATATAATATAATTAAACTATGCACAATGCAGTTATTTGATATCAATAGGCGACACGGTGGTGCAGTGGATAGCACTCATGCCTCACAGCAAGAAGGTCTTGGGTTTGATTCTAAACCCCAACCCCATTTTGTGTGGAGTGCATGTTCTCGTGGGATCTGTCCAGGTGCTCCGGCTTCCTCCCACCATCCAAAAACATGCACTGATAGGTTAATCGGTAAATCTAATTTGCCCATAGGTGTGAATGTGAGAGTGGTTGTTTGTCTCTATATGTTCAGCCCTACGATGAACTGGCGACATGTCCAGGGTGTACCCCGCCTTTGCCCCTATGGAGCTGGGATAGGCTCCAAATGACCCCCGTGACCCCAGTGAGGATGAAGCGGGTTCAGAAAATGAATGAATGAATATCAATAGCATAGTAATAGCTGTGCTTTTTCAATAAATAACAAGTCTGTCCCTTTTATTCTATGTATTCCTTATTTATTACATCTATTACCATTGATTGGGACTTGCATGAGAAATACACTGAGAGATTAATGATCATTTTGACTTGGAGAGACATGATCAATATAAGCATTTTCCACTATACTGAAGTTGGATTTACAAGAATCATAATGACTACTGTAGAACAGTGCAGAAATAATAAAAGAACTGCAACCTTACAACATTACTTTGCGATATCATCTGACCTGCTTCTCATATTCAATACATGTATAAATGTACAGATGTTGTTTGTGCTATGGTTAGTATCCGTAGTGTAAAACCCCGTGCCTGGTATCCCTTTCTGTTCATAGCATCTGAGTCCGTTCATGTGGTGTCACTGCAGGCACAGAAAGCCCTGGGCCAGAGTACACCACACAGTAGAGCCGCTGCAGCCAAAACCACCATACCAGGTACCCTCTACACTAAGTCCTGTATTTATGACCACATGAAGGTTCTTATAGTTGGTCTCATGGTCCAGTATTCACAAATCAGTCAATATTGCAGGTTTTTCACAGTGTTTTTAATTGAGAAAACCATGCTAGATGTATTTGTTTGTCTTTGTTTCTGCTTATGGTCCAGAACCACCAGAGTATGAGGCTCGGGACATCAGTGTGAGGGTCATGTCTCCGCAGTCAGTCCTCATTTCCTGGATTGACCCCGCTGTTGAGATGGGGAAAGTTGAACCCGCCGCCACTGCATCCAGGTGAGAACATAAACCTGTATAATAAGAGAAAGAAGGAACGCTACTATCATCCTAGCATGACTTTTCATCATCACTGGGAATTTTTCTGCTCTGAACTCAGATCCTACACCGTGAAGTACAGGGAGAAGGGTGAGTCTGCACGATGGGAGTACAAGGACAGCACCCAGAGAAGGATGATGATTGACAGCCTGTCTGCTGACGGCATGTATGAGTTCTCTGTCAGAATCTCTCAGGGAGAAAATCATGGGAAATGGAGTGTTTCTGTCTTTCAGAGGACCCCTGAGTCAGGTATGTGTTGCCAATGCCTGCTGAGAATTTTTTTTATAAGAATGTGCTTTCATAGATCCCTAGATATCCTAGGTATGAGCATAGTAGAAGATTTAAAGAACCAGAGATTCCACTGCAAAAACAGCCCTGCTAGAAAGACATCAAATATTCTTAAATAAAACCAAATTGTCTTGTATTAGGCAAAAAAAAAAAAAAAATGGTGTGGCTGGATTTCTCTGAAATACCATAATGGGCCTGGAGAAAAATAAGTAAATTTAAGCAATTTAAGTAAGTGGGACTTATCAGCAACAAAATCTCAGTTATATAAGACAGACTTAATATTCCTTAAGTGAGAAGTCTGGAAATACTCTTAAAATAAGGAAAGCAATCTTGTTCCTCTGAGTAGACATCACATAGACCTTTGTTTTTCCTTGTTTCTGGTTAAATTTAGCCTGATATTTACTGGAATATTGTATTGAGACAAAGTTAGATGTATTTTCTTAAACTTAGATTCATCCATTAAAGCCTGATCAGCTGTCAGCCACCAGCAACAAAGTATCTACTGATCTAAAATGTTCAATAGCTTTTGAATGACTAATCCTGTTGTTATATCAAAATACTCCAGGTAAAATGCAATTTTCCAACATTTCAGTGACATCAGATATGACCCATTTGGACGTTCAGAGGCTCCATTGTGAAGACGGAAACACTGTGATGTTCTGCTTTTATGAACATGTACAAAGTCAATAAATTAAACAAAAATAAAATATCAGATTTTTCATCAAACCAAGAGGATGGAAAAGAAAACAATGATAAATCTCTGAGGCAAAATTAGATGCAGAGAAATTCTAACTACTTCTAGGTTCTTAAAGGTTAAGGAAAGATAAACTTGACAAGATTAATTTTCCTTTTTAGAAAAAAATTGACAAATTTCCTAGACAGCGTTTTTTAGTTCCCTCAAATTCCTTTTGTTCGGGGTAAATTTTACAAAATACATTTAGATTTTTAATGAGTCAGTGCAACTGAGATGTGACTAATAAGTAATTATGAAGTAGTTTTAATTTGTGAGCATCTTTTAATAATGCTGAATGAAAACTGGTGATATATAATACAGAGAATCGGATTTTCCATTACAAATATTTTTGCAGAATGGAATTCAGTCTTGCATAATCCTTTCTCTGAGCTCCTTCCTTTCCTTCATACCATACTGATCACATTTGGTGCCTATTACTCCCTGATATTTGATTCTAGTTTTGGCCGCAGCTCCGTCATGATTGCAGCTTTTATACTGTGTCACAGTCGCTCCTGAGCTGTGGTTCACTGGAATGTCTGCATTTACTGCCTGGCTCACAGCTCCTATCTCCATCTGAACTTCCATAGAAGATCTCAAGGGGAGATTCCTGAAAATGTATGGCAGCAGGATTTTCCTCAGTTGAAGTCTTCTGGCACAAACGTCTTCAGTGTTTTTACATGCTCTAAGCAGCAATTTCCTCACCCTGTTCTCTCTTTTAGCTGCTTCTGGTTTCTTTCCTGCCACTCCTCTTTTCACTCCTGCCTTTCAACTCACTTGAGCTTTCCGTTTTTTTTCTAGCACCATCTGGGCCGCCAGAAAACTTTGAGGTCAAGCCGCTGCGAGGAAAAGGAACTGCCGTCATAGCAACATGGGATGAACCTGAAGAGCCAAATGGAAGGATAAGAGGTCAGATCCAGATGATTTAAATCTTGAACCAGTGCCTTGGTTTGACGGCAGAATGACTGGTGGATATTTTTTTTAGAAATCATACAGTATTAAATAACCCTCAGATGACAATCAGGTCGGTGTGAATGTACAAAATCTTCACTACAGTTGTGTTTTTCTTTGCCTTTTACAGAGTACATTCTATCTTATGCTCCTGCTATGAAGCCATTTGGAATGAAAACTGTGACATATCGTGGGAGCATCACATCGGCCACAATAGATGGCCTCACACCTGGAGACCGGTATATTTTTAAGATCAGAGCCACCAACAGGAGGGGACAGGGACCACAGAGCAAGGCCTTCAGCGTGGCCATGCCAGGATGTAAGTCCATCTGACTTTGTATCAGTGAATGACTTCTCAGCATTTCTGATGGCTGGAAATGACCTGTTTTTCTCTAGTAAAATGTATTTAACCCAGCGTGACCTTTGTGATAGATCCCAAATGATTTCTTTTCTCCCTATTTAGCCTGTTTTAAGTGATTTATCATTATTTATTGCAGTGTTTTTCAACCTTGGGGTCGAGATCCCACATGGGGTCACCTGGAATTTAAATGGGGTCGCCTGAAATGTCTAGTAATTGATGAATTTTTTTTTTTTTTTTAATTAAAAAAAACTTACTAATAAAAAATATATGGTGAGTTGAGAGAGACAGTCACAATACATAAAAGACATGACAAACTGTGAAGCTGAAACTGAAGCACTGTGGTACTGTTTATCTTTCAAATGTTCATTGTGGTCAGTTTCAGATGCTGCCGCTCTTTCATAATTCATAGTTTGAGTTATTGTTTGTTCAGTATTAATTGTCAGCCTTGTAAATCCAAGCCTGACTGACTGCACATATCCTGACCGAGGAAAATAAAATTCTCACTTTGTGCAGTAATCTACACCTGGCTTTTCTGCCTCTGTCCAAAATAATATTCATTATATAGACTAAATTTCATCTAAAATGAACATTTATTTGCAACATTGTATAGCAAACTATTACATGATCAAAAACAAATTAATTTTAGCAAAAAAAAAAGTCTGTTTTGAATGTCTGGGGTCTCCAGAAATTTGTGAAGTTAAAATGGGGTCACAAGCCAAAAAAATTTAGGAACCACTGATTTATTGTAATAAAAGGTATTTTGTATTTTAGTGAATTGCAGTGAAAATCATGTGTTTTCTTATATTTGATTTACTGATCATGTAGATGGTAATAAAAACTCAGGTTAAAGTTGGGGGTTGTTATATCCAAAACAGGGAAAACTGAAGAAAAACAGACTTTTTCAACAAACTCTATCATTATCTGAATATAAACCTAGTGTGTCCATCTACTGTCATTGATCCCGCTCCATGGGTTTTACTGGTGAATCAATGTTGTAGAAGATGACGGTGTTTCCACATTCACTACGGAGCCTCTGAATGTCCAAATAGGTCAAATCTGATGACCGTGAAAAGATGAAAAACTGCATTTTACACCAATTATTTACACGGATTGACAGGATTAGAGGATCAACAGGTGTTAAACCGTTTATATCTATGATGGTTTTGGTCAACAGTGGATGTTTGGGTCTTTATGGGTTAAAAACGCTTGACAAAATAAAAAAAAAAAAAAAAAAAAAAAAAAAGCAAACATAAAAAAAATTCTTGTTCAAAATGTGCTGGAGGAATGTTCATACATATCAAAGGTCCAAACGTACATGTAGTGACTCAACAGCTGCACCTCTCATTGATGCTGAGGGTTAGCAATGTTTAATTGTTATTAACCTTTTTCACTATGTCTCACCCTCAGTGGCTTCTGGTACAAATCAAACTTGGGTGGAGTGGAAAAAGACAATATCAACACTGCAACAGCGCATTGTAAATTCATCTGCGCCGCCAAACTTTGATGTGTCAATCAGTTGATATTCTCCATCCATTGACATCCGCCATCTGGTTTTGCTCTTTGACAAATCTCTGCCTGCTGTTTTAGTGTTTGCAGTATTTAGTTTAATGCTCATATAAGCTATGCAGTGTCAGAGTGAAATCCCTGCACAGCTGCTGTCATTAACAGCAGTCTATGTTTATTATGTCAAGTGACTTTGTGACGTAGATTTTTATCACTAGAGCGCAGCAGCTTGAAAAAGGCTTCGAAGTAACACCTAGTTAACATGTAGTCCTCATATCCCCGTGTAGACTTATGTTGCAAATTCGCCTCAATATTCCACTGTTGTAATGATTCACCGCTCAAAACTCTACGTGAATGTACATATGTTATCTGGTTATGTATGATCACTGACATTCATGGATTAACCCATAAAGACCCAAACAGCCACCGACGACCAAAACCATCTGCTTGTCTAAAATGTTTAATACCTGTTGATCCATTAATCCTATCAATACATGTAAATAATTGGTGTAAAAAATGCAGTTTGTCGTCTTTTCATGGTCAACAGATATGACCCATTTGGACATTCACAGGCTCCGTAGTTACCGTGGAAACACCGTCATCTTCTACAACATTGACTCACCTGTAAAACCCATGAAGTTGGATCAATGACAGTGGATGGAGACACTGGGTTTACATTCAGTTAATGATATATTTTGCTGAAAAAGTCACACTTTCTTCATCTTCATCAACTTTAATCTGAGCTTTTATAAACATCTACATGATCAGTCAATTCAATTTTGGGAAAATACCTGATTTTCATTGAAAAAATTTAAAATACAGAGGATCATATTGTAATAAACAGTGATATATCCCTTAAGAAAAGTCAAATATAGAGAAAAATTCATTTGGGAACTGCCGCAAAATTAGCGCTGGGTCTTTATGGGTTAATTTCAACACCCTGTTTCTGTAAAGGTGTTATTAATTTCATGACATTCTACAGATTTTTGGATCATTTTTGTTTTGTTTGGATTGTTAACTGGAATAACTGCAGCATCAATAAAATAATCTACGTACCTGAGGCTGGAAAAATAGTTCAATTACTATTATGTCAATTATGCCAAATGTCCCCAGTTTGCGTCAATCTTACTGTAGGTGCTATATTCAAATTAACAATCTTCACTTTATTTAGATTTTTTTTTTCTACAATTATAAATAAATTTAGACAGTAAGTAAAAAGTAAGTAAATTACTATTTCATAATCAATCTGTTGACAACAGAGACCTGAAAATATCTACATGAAATAGAACAGTATTGTTGTGAATTCAGCTGTATTAAAGGGGTCATATTTTGCTCACCCCACTTTTATTAGTCTTTATTACATTTATTTGAGTATTTCAGGACCCTAGTAGTTCAAAATGTTTGAATTTGAACCCTCCAGGTGCTGCAAAGCTATCTTTACATTCATTTTGGCAAAAATCAAGTGGATTTTTATAACCCGTTTTAATTCCTGCTTAATTGTTGCGTCTATAACTAGTTGTGTCACGTCACTTGGACATATAAGGTCAAGACTTCTGACGAACATTTCTCAGAGAAACGGCACAGAGCACGGTCAACAACCTGGAGGGGGTGGGCTGTGAAGTGGCTCATTTGCATTTAAAGGGCCAGCGCTCAAAACAACCTTTCTGGTGTCATTACTCAGAAATAGGGTTGAAGATGGACCTGTGGAGTTGAATTAATGAAGAATTCAGACCCAAGCATAGCATTTACAGTTTATGTAGACCACAGGGAAATGTTTTAAAATGCATAATTCCATTTAAAAAAGCAAAATATGACCACTTTAAAACACAAACCCTGGTCATTGTATATTTCATTTAGAACATTTTTCTCTCCTGCCAGCCAGCAGAGGTGCCTCATCGTTCTCAAAAAACACAGACAGCAGCAGAAGTTCTCAGACTCCTTCCAAACAAGATACTGACCATGAGGAATCTGACCTCGAGCTGACAGAAGTACCAACAGAACCAACTACAACTACTCCACGACCTCCGTCCCACCCCGTCAACAGGCGGGTGCGCCCACTTTCCCAGTCACGCTCATATCATAGCATCTTCTCATCAGTCAGGGGTTCGGTCAGGAATGGAGGCGGCAGAAGTTCATTCAGAGACAGAGAAAAAGATAAGGAAGAGGAAGAGGAGGAAAAGCCACCACCGACTACACCACCGACTACGCCAGCTCCAGTGGAAGAGACGACGACTATGGAGGTGATAATAGAAGCAAAAGAGCCCGACAACGATGTCTCGCCTGAGTTTGATGAGGAGGAATTCAGGCCCCTGACGACTGAAACCCCGAGCCTCAAAGTTGTGACTCCTTCTCCAACAAAACCTGCTAGTCGTCCCAAACCACCACCAAGAAGGCCTGTCAAGATCAGGATTCACCAAAGACCAGGATCTAAGACTTCCTCTGATTCTTCATCTTCTGCCTCTTCTAATCCATCCACTTCTTCTGATTCCTCATCTTCTTCTAATCCATCCACTTCTTCTGGTTCCTCTTCTTCTAATCCATCCATGTCTTCTGGTTCCTCCTCTTCCTCTAATCCATCTCGTTCTTCTGGTTCCTCCTCTTCCTCTAATCCATCTTCTTCTTCTGGTTCCTCATTTTCCTCTAATCCATCTTCTTCTTCTGGTTCCTCCTCTTCTTCAAATCCGTCCACTTCTTCTCACTCTTCTTCTTCTAATCCATCAACTTCTTCTGGTTCCTCTTCTTCCTCTAATCCATCCACTTCTTCTCATTCGTCCTCTTCTTCTAATCCATCTAGTTCTTCTCGTTCCTCCTCTTCATCTAATCCATCTACTTCTTCTCGTTCCTCCTCTTCTTTTAATCCATCTAGTTCTTCTGGTTCCTCATCATCCTCTAATCCATCCACTTCTTCCTCTTCATCTTCTTCTTCTTCATCTTCTACAAACCCATCATCCTCTTCACGTATTCAAGAGTCAGCAGCTAAGAGAATAGACTACACAGCTTCCACATACCCAGAGAGTAAAAACACGTATGATACACTGGGTACAACACATAACAAGCCAGTTTTAGAGACCAACGCCACTTCAGTTGGTAGAGGTTCTGGTACAGCAGGGCGCTTAGGTGGCTCAAGAAATGGCTATGGTCGCAGAAATTCTGGAATATTGTTTAGAGGGAATTCAACCCGGAATGGATATAAACCTGGATCAACCTCAGCTGGCACCTCCCATCTAAATTTCCCAAGCAGAAGTCAGAACCACGCGACAGCGAACACACATAGTTCAGCTACAACATCACAATCCACATACCCAAGCAGGACTCAAAACCACGAGACATCAAATATCTTCAACTCTGCAACATCTAGGTCAACCTCAGCAGATGGTTCTAATAGTCAAGTCACATCAGATGCACATTTAGATAAATCGCAGTCTGGGTCACAAAGCCATGCAACTTCAAATACGCACAGTTCAGACACCGACCCGTTCACTTCACAAAGCAGCTCAAAACACCCATCTACTATAAACACATCCGGATCCTCTCAATCAACTTCACATAGAGGATCTCACATCCCAGTGACATCAGAAAACACACAAAATTCACACACATCCCCTGGACAAGATACAGTGTACAAAGAGGGAAACGATGGTAGTAATTACAAAGAAACAGACACAGAGGAAAGTAAAGCTGAGTCTACTTCAAGTTCTCAGCCTTCAGAAAGTGAGAGGAGGGAGGAAAGCAGGTCTGAAAAACCTGCTGCTCCTTCTCGAACCAGAATCAGCTCATCATTAGTTGAGCGATATCCTTGGTTAGCTACTCGCTACCCAGGCAGGTTTGGTCCAGGAAGTAGAGCATCATCTTCCAGACCAGAAGGCAGGACTCCTGTTACTAGGACTTCGTCTTCTATGGGGGCTAGTAGACCCATTTTAAGGGGGACACCAACTAGAGTCTCCGGGGCAACAGGTGCCACCGGACTGTCCACAATACAGGAGACAAATGAAGACTCTAAACCCCTTTCCACAGATGACTCATTAAAAAATGGAGTGGGGGCAGAGTCATTAAAGCCGTCTTTGACTAATCAAAATGTAGCATCTAGTGACACTAGGAAACCAACTACCTCATCTTCTTCTTCTTCTTCTTCTTCAAACTCTGATTCTCATCATTCCAGTGGACACCGAGACTCAGATGAGCCCATCCATACGGGAACAGTTACTGACAATAATAAAAATCATAATAAGAATTATTTTGATGTGGCAAACAGTGGAAAAAATGAGCCCACAGATGCACAGACAAATCCTGTTTTAACGTCAGGTGACTCACACAGAAGCACAGAGGACAATGAAAGTGTGGATACAAGGGAAACTCCATCCAGAACCAGGCCCGGTTCATCTCCTGGAGTCATTCCAATACACCGTCGCCCTAATGGAGGGGTAAACGGGAGGGTGCGCTCCCCTGTACTGGCTAACAGGCAGTTTGGTGGATCTAGGTTTCCCATCAGACCTCAGCCAGCGCAAAACTCAAGACTGGGTTCTTCAGCATCTGAGTACTCTTCTTCCTCATCATCTGACTCCTATGCTTCATCCAGTGTTGCCAATCCAGCGTTGACATCAAATCATGAAACTAGCAATGTCCCTGGTGTGACAAGGACAGGTGGATTAAATGGAGGCAGTTCCCAGCCGACTTCATCATCATCTTCATCATCATCCAGAGACAGCTTAAGAGGCCAAGGAGGTAGGTCTCGCTATCCCATCGTCAGAGGGAAACCCAACAATGGAGGAGGACTAAAGCCTTCAAATGGAAATGGTAACGGTAAAGTACATTGGATAAAACAAAAGTTCTGCCACTTTTACTCAAAAGGTACATTTTACTCACATTGGCTTTGCTTTGATTTTTAGGTAAAAATGGACGACCCAACCTGACAGTAACAAATGATAAAGAGTCTTCTTCCTCTCATGGGGCCAGTAAATCTAATGGCCAGAGGTTCATCACTGGACCAGATGGAACAAAATGGGTAAACTAACTTTAACTAACACTTTGCAGTATATTATTCTCTGCAATACTTGTCAGTTGTAATAAAGAAAGTTATCAACGTTCTAAAATTCAATCTAAAATTAGGCCTTAAAATACTTTAGATCAGGGGTGTTAAATTCGTTTTACTTCAGGGTTCACAATATGATCTCAAGGGGGCGGAGCAGTAAAATAATAGCATCATAACATAAATTATGACAGCTCCAAATTTCTCTTTGTTTTACTGCAAAAAAGTCAAATAAAGTAATGAAAATGTTTACATTTACAAAGTGTCCTCATAGAAAAATGCAAATATCTTGAACAACCATAAACAACCTGAAATTCCTTCTGAAAAGTGCAATTTTAACCTTATTATGCCTCATCTTATCCCTTACACATCTGCAGTACAGTGTAGTGTAGTGGATCTACAAAGGCACAAAAGATTTTGTAACAGGCACAACATTGTCAAAATTTTGGAGTTTGGAA
The DNA here is from genome assembly GCF_902148855.1 of Sphaeramia orbicularis. Taxonomy (NCBI): domain Eukaryota; kingdom Metazoa; phylum Chordata; class Actinopteri; order Kurtiformes; family Apogonidae; genus Sphaeramia; species Sphaeramia orbicularis. The sequence goes on along the minus strand of NC_043979.1, from coordinate 36,442,084 downwards.
TTCAGAGTTGTCATTATTTACAGGACAGTATGCTATTATTTTACTTTAACAATCCCCTTGTGATTATGTTGGGTTGTATGTGGCCCCAGAACTAAAACAAGTTTGACACCCTTGACTGTAAACATCTTAAGTGTCATTTTTGAACCTCACAAATCCATCCCACAGGCTGGATTGGAACCCTTTGTGGGCCGGTGTTGGCCCAGGGGCTGTATATTTGACACCCCTGTTTTACATAAAATTGATTGGATTTAGTCTGCCCAATGCTATACATTAGATTTGTAAAGTCAAATTGCAGGTCATAAACAGATCTCTGAAATAATGCCGCATTTGGATTTGCATCACCATTGTCTGGCTCCATTGCAGTGGAATCTGAAAAAATTATAAGTCCCATTTATAATGGTCTTAAAAAGTCTAAAATCTGACTTTTTGTAACTGAAGAAACCCTGGACTTGTTAAAAATGAGACACTATTTTAAAGCAAAGACTAAGGAACAGCAATGATTTATAACTGCTTATATTTTATCCCTGTTGGACCTACAGTATCTCAGTAATTAGTTTGAAAAGCAAAACATTATTGCAACTTGTAGAACTGATGGCCAAAGATATTAAAATACAGTCTGATTTATGTTGATGTACCTGTTTAAATCAGCTGTTCCCATTCTAAAGTCTGACAGTGAAATAGTAATGAAAGGGAGTATGACTGTACTAAATCTCAGAGGCAACAGAGCTTATCCAAATATAAGATCTATTAGGGTTTCTGTAAAGTTTGTGCACATCTTTCTGTCTCTCCAGCTTGTAGATTTGCAGAGAGGGGTTCTCATGAACTCAGAGGGACAAATTCTCCAGGATTCCCAAGGAAAACCCAAGAGAGTGGTTCTTGGAGAAGATGGGCGAACAATTTTTGGTGATATATTTCAGTCTCTCTAACATACAGATTTCTCATAGACATGACTATATTTACTTTAATATATTCTGATCTTTTGGGTGTGATTCCATCCAGTTGCTCTTATTTGCATTTGCAATCAATAAAGCCAAAAGGAAGCACATGAAATTCAGACCTTTGAACATCACAAAAAGTTTTTATGCTTGGAAGAGATGGAAAAGTTGGCATATTGATAAAAGTTCAACTCTATTAGGTGTAATGGAAAGAGATTTAGCAAATAGTCGCATATATCTACATGTCTCCAATAAACAGAAATAACATATTGGATGTAAAACAGCAATGAAACACCATGGAGTATGAAGAGCTGCAGAGATAAATATTAGACAAGTTTTGGCAAACCATGGAAAAATGTCAAAAACAATGTTATATGATTCAGAGGAGGATTTAGGTGCAGTTTGAGGTTTTACAGTTTGCAACATTTGGATGGAAACCTGCCTATTGTCACACAAATACAGCACAGCTTTGCAATACCTTCCATGTAAATCAGTAAATGCTGAGATCATCGAATGCTAATAATTACCTACAACCTGGGGCACTGTAAAGGGTGGGCTTAACATGACAAATTCATGGAGCCCAGCATTTCCAGGGGGCCCAGTAGATATAGGTTAGAAGTTGTGAAAATTTGGTGTAAGCTCCGCAGTAAAATAGAGGCATAGAAGCTGGGAAGTAGCACATCCAAAGTTAAGTTTTACTTTCGTTTTCACTCCAGTTGCGGTTGTTACAACACTTACGAAATGCACCCCTATATTTGTGGTCCTTATACTATGTACATAACCCCCCACGGTGACATATTTACTGATAATTTATGGTCTGAAGGGCCCGCAATATTCACCTTCCATGGGGTCCCCATGTTGTTGCAGCGCCCCAGCCTACAACTGTATTTATGAAGTTGAACATTATATGCAAATTTTACCATCCTTCTTTTTAGTAACAACTATTACATTATACATTTGGAGGCAAAAGCTCAGAGGTTCACTATGTTAGATGAGTACAATATCAATGTGCATATGTGAAGATTGTGCATCAGTCTGCACTGGACAGGGAGCCAACTGTTTGCAGATGATAACTGAATCTATATTTACGCTAAACTTAGCGTCTTATATTGTTTTCACAGTTAATATACACGGAAGAGCTCAGAAGTGAGTATGTAGACTTATGGAGGGTATAGACCAAGGGTGTCCAACTTATTTTTGTTTAGGGGCCAAATACGGCCCAAAATGATCTCAAAAGGGCCAGACCAGTATAATAAGAATAAAATAACCTATAAACAATGACAAGTCAAAAATTTTCTTTGTGTTAAGAGTGAAAAAAGTAAAATTACACTATGAAATTTGTTTACATGCACAAACTATCCATAAAAAAATTTGAAAAATATGAATAACCTGAAATTTCTCAAGAAAAATAAGTGCAATTTTAAGAATATTATGCCTCACCTTGTGCATTGCAACTTACAGATAACAGTGGATCTACAAATGCATAAAACATTTAGTAGCAAGCATAAAATGGTTAAAATTGCTCTTATTTTTCTGAAGACATTTCAGCTTGTAGACGGTTATCTGACTGGACCCTTTGATGGGCCAGTTTTGAATATGTTTCACACCCTTGGTATAGACTGTTCATGCTACCACTACAATGGATGTAAGAAACCAGGAGAGTTATCTGCTGAGAAAAGGAGTCAGCAAACATCCCTAAATGACTGGCTCCAAGCTCAAAACAGAATCCACACAAACTTCACATAATCACCTGAACATGGACTTATCTTGCATGTTGATACTCACCAATGTTTCTCCACTCCTCCTTGTTTCATGTCTCTGCTAACCACCAGACCACATGGGCAGCCCCCTGGTCAGTCAGGACGGTGTGGCTCTCTTTGGCCATGGCCGAGATAGCCGTCCTGTGGTCAACCCCAAAGACAAAGTCATCATGGTTGGAGGGAAACCTGTACTTGGCTTAGACCTGCCTCGCCGCAGAACCACCACCACCACAACCTGGGCTCCCACCACCACAACTGAACTCACCACCCCTGACTGGTACTTAGAGGAGTCCACCACTGCCATGCCATTTCCAACATGTCCACCTGGAACTTACTCCAAAATAGATGAATATGGGTATCCAGTCCTGGATCCAGAGGGAATATTGGACTGTTATCCTGAAGGTGAGTTATTCTGCAAGAAAATATTGATGAAGTAGTATTGACTTGATTTGATTTAGTGAGTTATTCCGAACACGCACTGAAATTTAACATATATGTGAACAAGCAAAACATGCATAATAATACAAATATCAACAATCTTAACAGTCTTAGACAGAAGAACAGCACAATAGTTTTATTTACATACCCGAAAAGGGGTGGGAAGAAGTGCAACTTAGTAAGATATGAAATATTGGGAACATCCTATTTTTAAGTTTCTTTTACATGTAAAGACTGTTACAGCCAAAAAACATCCAAACACGATCTATGCTCACATAATCCTAAATTCATCAGACATTAATTTTATTTATTTATTTTATTTTCCACATCACCAAGTACATGGTATGGAGCACAAACATTATGTCATAACAACAAAAAAAAAGTACATTTAATAATAATAAAATTCATTGAAAAAGAGGTAAAACCCTTTTCAAAAAGGTGCCTAATTTATTTATGATTGGTTTTTGGTTGTTTGGACTGAAGAAGCATTACAAGTTACAACATCGACGGTTGCTGTGAGTAGTATTTTTACAAATACTTTGGCAAGTACAACCTATTGAAACTAAATAGTCATTGTTATCTTTCATCTGTACAGTCATGGAAAAAAATATTAGACCATCAAAAGTAATCAAAAACAATGGTTATGCAATTAAGTACTAACTCCTGTGTGTATCATGTGACTAAAACAGACAGAAAAGAAAATATGGAATGCCTAAAAGCACTGTTTTTGTCAGTACAATGCCATAGATATTGATGTAAGAACTGAAGTGATTTTGGTTATTATCAAGAAAACATGGAAAATGCTCTTAAATTAAACTATTATGAGCTATTTTTGTTGTTATCATTATATTTGTCCAAACAAATGTACCTTTAGTTGTACCAGGCATTAAAATGAACAAGATACTGAGGAAAACAAGGGTGATCTAATAATTTTTTCCATGACTGTATGTATATGTTTGTAAATGGGTAGTTTATGTTGTTTCTTTACCACAGTAATCATTCATTTGATACTGTATTCTTCATATTGTGACAGTTTTCTTACAATTAGATCCTAAAAATGCATAACATTCACTTACTGTCAGCAACATAATATATCAGAGTAAATCGAATCGTAATCCCTGTTTTATGATTCATATTGCCAGAGTGCTTCATATAGAGCTCTACTATTGTGTCAGATACTCAGACACAACAATAGGGCTGAAGGTGTTTGATAAAATGTAAATCAAAATCCATTTGTGTTATAGTGAAACAAAAGGCTTCACTAATTCCAGTATTTTCCATATAGATCGGTAAATAACTTTTGTATAGAGCTGAGGTCAGGATATTAAAACTTATGAAAGCCAAAATGGTGAACATAAATAAGAATGACTTCACTAAATCTCTTCGCTTTATTGTTTGTCACATTCATCTCGGCCATGGCTATGAGTGTTTCCTGCCTGTAGCCTCAGAGTCCCATAACTCTTTAACTTTGTGTATGACTGAGTGAGCCGGTCAGTGTGTAGACATGTGTGTCTACATGAGACCACATGAACCACATGTAAGTCTCCACATCTGGAGTGTAGCTGTGGGCAGAGGGTTGCTGGTTTAAATGCACTGCGAGCTGTCATTCGCATGCCGCCATTAGTGTCGTCTCACAAAGGCAGTAAAACGCAAACGCCGAGAAGCTGGAAAAAATGATTTACAGATTTTCAATAAACAGAAAAAAAATTATATAAAATTGCATAATTGCCTTTGTTAGCAAACTTTTCATTTTTATTATTAATGTTGCAATAAAAGAAATGCTGTGTCACAATTATTTTGCACAATTGTTAAAAAGTTTCTGGTTTTATCAGGAAAATAATCATATTGACATTGTTGGAAGGACAACAGGATTCCAGAAACTATGATGCATGTACAAATTAAAACATATTGTAGGAGTTTTTCCTCTCTGGCTGCTCTTGTGTTTCAGTTCCATAGAGTTTTCATTATGACCATAGTGGGGGCATGTGTAATCTCAAAAACACCCAGCAAACCCAGACATCTGGAAAGATGTTACCTTGTAAAGACCTAAATAAAGAGCAGATAGAGATGTTAAAACACTTTCTCACTCACTGTACAGTTTTCCTTATGGTACAGTGTTCACTGAGTCCAACCCCTGTTTCATTTGTATCAAACTATGACTTATACCTACAATGCATTTGAATGTGTGGGTGTAAATGTTGATGTTTATCCATATATCAGTGCAGAAATGTACATGCAGTGATATAAAACTGACGCTCCAGCTTGTTCTGCTTCTCTGACAGAGGAATCCTCAGGGATGGAAATGGACAACATGGTTACAGTGATCATGGTGCCTGATGCTTTAGCTCTTGAGAAAGGTATTGGCTGAGTATGGCTTGGGACCGACCTACCGCCACTGTGCTAGGACAGAGTAAAGTGCACTGTTGACTGTTTACCGCACCGTTCACTGCCTGTTTACCAGTCACTTTGTCTGTTTTCTCCTGTCTCATCCACTTTGCTTTGCCTGTGGTCTTCATGTTGTTCTCCTCTTGTACATTTGTTTGACTAGGTTTTGGTTCATTGCTTGGGTTTTGGATATTTTCCATTGTGGGCTGTTTTTAATCACTTTTATTCCAAAAATTGGACCCATTCTGTGTGAGAACTGCATTACTAAGCTGAAGAGAATGCCCTGGCTTATGATTTAATGCAATGTATTTACTCTTCTTAACATTTCTTTGTAGTCTAATAGATAAACTCTGTCTTATGCTAAACACTAGCTGAACAGAAAACTGCAGCTTTTGGATTCTGATGTCAGCTGTTTTTTCACAACAGGTGTTCGATGTGTCAAAGTCTGCATGCAAACTGCATATGATAAATCTGTTTTTATAAGTTTTAGCATCACAGTGTTTTCTTAGCTCTCTGCCATAGCTCACGCTGGCTGCATGTGTGTGGACCATGATGTAATGCCAAGGTCCACTGATGCAGCGTGACAAAAAACAGTGATGAAAGAGGAAGGAACTAATTGAATTTTACCCACTGAATTGCTTCACATTTGTCAGCCTTGGAGACATTTAAGCTGTGAAATCCCCCCCCCTTCACATGGAAAATATGGGTAGCAAAACATTACATAAGAATTCAACTTTTAAGGGGAAAAAAAGACTTTTCAAAGTGAGCTCACACATCTGCATACGATTAATTAAATCTATCTGACACTCTAATTCCTAAGGTCATGATGGCATTCACAAAGGATTAATCAAACACAACATGGTGTTTTTGAGACAGGATGTTACTGACTTTTTTTAAATCAAAAGCTCACTGACACGTGTGTTGTTCTTAGATGAGTTTCTACTCCAGACCACCCTGCCGCCGCCGACCACCACAACAACAACCACCACCACCTCTGAAATCCAGACCACAGACCCGGTCACTGGGCCCTTCAGCAAAGGCCCTTCATCAGAGTTCGACCTCAGCGGGAAGAAACGATTCACAGGTACACTGGGAGACACACACATCTACAGTACTATGCAAATGTCTACCAGTAGGTTTGTGGTTTTAACAAGATTTAAATGGCGCATTATAGTGTTCATATGCATTTCTAAGTCTCTGCAACAACACTGAAATATATGGGAAATATGAGACCAGCAATAAAAGTAGGAATTTCAGAAAAAAAGAAATAAAAACAGACCCAAGTGTACGCTGTTTAGTTTACCCTTTGTACTTAACATGTCTTCTGGGCAGACGATATGAGATTTACTGCATTAATCTACTGGTGTTTTACTGCAAGCTTCATTCATCACATGTCATATGTTGCTCATTGTTGGGGTTACTTTTGGCTTTGGGAACAGTGGTTGCACTTAATACTGACTATATGGCCTGCAAAAGCCATTTAGGTCATATTTATTGTACATTTGAATTCTGTTCACTGTTCCCTTTCCCTGTGTATTCTTGTTTCTAGATATTTTGCGTATTACAGCCCTGTTTGTACAGCAGTATATCTGCTCTTTTGTAACAGATAGTGTGCTTAAATGCACACTTATATTCAGCTTCAGTGCAAATATTACAATATTCTTTGAATGAATTATTTTATGATTGAAATGAGATGTGCTGATTTGGGGTTATTACCACCATTTATCTGCTCTATCTGTTGCACCCAGTTTTCAAGGCTATAAAAAAAAGCCCTGTTACTGTTCAGCAGGAATATGTAGTTTTATATATTACTAGCACATTGACCCATGTGGATCTACAGGTTCTAGATGTGGTAGTTTTTATGCTGTTGTGTATTCATGCATGATGTCCATGCACGAATATACATGTCTGCGCATTTGTCCAACAGCCACCGCCATAGCGTTCTGGCCATAGCAACGTGATTTTAAGGCTATTTTATTCCAAAATTACTAATATCACCCAAAATTTTGGTCCAATCAACTTGCCGTTTTCGCTAGTCTCTTGCTTGACCAAAAATACGTAAATATGTCAAACTGCAGCAGTCAGCTCTTTCCAGATTTTGTGTGAATCCTCAAACACACACACGCATGTACGCGCACAGAGACCACTTGTCTTTTATAATATAGACGACAGGCTCGAATATCAACTTGTTTTTCCAACTTTATTTATTTATTCATTTATTTTATTGGTTTAGTTAATAGGGACCATGCACATTCATGAACATTGCTGTATAAAAAATACACCCATGTAAATATGCCAGAATTAGTAAAAATAACTACTTTTCATCTGCAGTCCCTAGGCAGGTGACAGAAACAAAACATAAAACAGCTAACATTAATACATCACTCGTTCACTATAAGTAAAAAAAAAAAAAAAAATTACAAATAATGATGACATAGGTATCATCAAAACAAACAAACAAATAAACAAAAAAACAAATAGACATAGTATGATCACAGGGGCATTAGCCTATACATTCACCTCTATACTTCCATACAACTAAACAGAGAAAGTGCAAATACAGTGCTGCTCATCTTTTTAGAAAGGTAGGTGAAGGAATAAAACATGAATAAATATTAAGATGCTTCAGCCATAGGACATTATAGGAATAATATTTATAGAATTGAGATACTTATTTTCATTAGCCTTGTGAACAGTGTAGTAGGAATATTATCTTCTTCAGAATAAGCAGAAAAACTAATGTTTTCTTCATGTAAATTTATTCAGTGTCTTGTTTGCTTATTGACAGTGGCTAAATATTATGTCTGATCTATAACTTACTGTGACCTCTCCCTGTGTTTAGTCTTGGTTTAAGCTCTTGATTCAGAATACAGAAGAAAAGTAATATTTTGCATGAAGCATCTCTTTGAAAACAAACTTAGTCTTGTTGTAGATTTTTTTTTTTTCATTTATTTCGTTCATGGTTGTGCATTTCATCAGCAAACATTCAATAATCATCAAGTAAACAAACATGTCGAAAAGAAGCAGGATGAAGAAAATCTTATATTTCCTGCCCCCTTCTAAATAATAATAGCCTTAATGGTTAGCTATACACAACTAGCTATAAAATCCTACTGTATAACGTCAGACAAACCAAACTAAATACATTTAAATAATACAAAATTAATACAAAACCAAGTGCAAAACTACATGTCCAGAAAGTACAAAATATATACCTGACAAAATGATGCAAAAACATTATACCAGACCAAAATAAGTAAAATAAATATGTCACAAGATTCAGTACAAATATGAACCAAAATGTAAAAACTTATAACTGTTCATATAATCTCATTGTTCTGTCTTTATACACTTTTTTCAGTTGAAATGTGTTTTTACAGTTCTTCAGCTCATTATAAAGAGAATTCCAGAGTTTAACACCCACCACTGATATACACACCTGCTTCAAAGTTGTCTGCCCAATATAAGAAACAAAAAAGGATCTCATCTCTAATACTTTTCCCAAAGAGGCACTTTTTAGTTCCGATTCTATAGTATTGTCAGTATATGTCTTAAAAATCACAAGAATAACGTAATATCTTCACCTGGAGATATAGTAAATAGAAAACAAATTGAAAGAGCATGACTGATTTCCGTGAATATGACATGTTTTTGGGAGTGTGTGCTTTTGCAGGAAGGTCTCACGGAGCTGTAAATAATAAGGCTGATAGGGTTATTTTTTGTTTTGTTCCACAAAGGCATCATAAATTTGAACCCATATCTTGGCATTCTCTGTAATTCCTCATAAATATGTAACTGTCTCATAGTCCTTACAGAAACATTGGGCCAAGAAAAGAAAACAGGTTTTTTTTTTTTTTTTGCACTTTAAGTCATCCGTAACACAGCGTAGGTATCATTACAGCTACGTTACAGCTCTGTGCAAAGTCTGCAAAGTGCCAAACAGTAAAGCCTTCAAGCATTCATTTCTGACATCTGTTTATATAAGCACTGTAGCTATATACTGTATATTATTGTGCAGAAAATAGGAATAATTATAACAGTCAGTTCAAATCGGATTCCAATTGGATCATAATAACTAAGGTCAGTGAGTTTTCTAAAGCGCTTGGTCTCCCAGTAAACTCCAGCCCCCTGCTTTCTTTTTTACTGTTCCTATGTGCTTATTTTGGCCTCTCATACAACATCACCTCATCTGGTTACATAAACAGACTGAAAATCCACTTGATGGGAATAAAAACGGTATCTATTTGACTCCAAATGTCATGGAGTCTGAGGTGCTTTTAATATTACTTGTTTTATGAGGGTGATTTGCGTCACATAACAGATTTCAAATGATACTAATAGACACTAAAAAAGGCAAACTTAATAAATTATTGCTCAGATATTTAGAGAACAGTAACAGTGATTATGTGGAACTTCTCTGGAGGATTTTGTAATGATCGTGGAATTATTTTTGTTCCGTATGAGCAGCGGTGAGTACAATGTGGAGGCAATAAACTGAACATTTCATTGATTTATTCATTGTTTTACAGTGGATATTTTGAGTCATTATATGCACATTATATGAAGTCAGGGTTTAAATGCTGAGGCAAAACAATCGCACTACAAGAGCGAAAAAAAAAAAAAGTAATTTCCGACAGGTGTTTTAGTTAGATCCAAACAGCTGCTGGCTGTTCACTGATCCAAATTGTTTAATACTTTTTAGCCATTAATCCTGTCAATATATTTAGATAATTCAGGTAAAATGCAGTTTCTCAGCTTTTCAGTGGCATCAGATAAAATGCATTTGGACGTTCAGAGGCTCAATAAGAACATGGACACATTGATTCCCCATTAACCCATAAAGACCCAAACATCCACCAGTGACCAAAGCCATCAACTGATCAAAAATGTTTAACACCTGTTGATCCATTAACCCTTTCACGCCAAACATATCATATTTGATACATGAGTTTTGAAGCCCTCTATATGATCAGTGTGATATTTTTTTCTTGAAAAACCTGATGTATACAATTAGATACATGCAATACAAAGATAATCCATCAAGGGGGAGTAATTTATTCACCAGAGGCCTATCCAGTGATGCTACAAGATTGTTATTAATGAGGAAGGAGGCAGAACTTTGCCAATTTTGAAAAAGAATGACCAATTTGTTAGACATGTTTGTGTTATATTATGTTTTTATTTGTTCTAAAATAATAATATTTGAGCATTGAGACCCGATGTATCAATATTATACAAATTGAAACTCATACATGGAAATTGATATTTGAAAAAAAAACAAAAACAAAAAAAAACTTGGGTTGTTCAAAAGGACCAATAAAGGCTTCCGTTTCAAAGAACTGGAATTTGCTGTCAATGATTTAAAGGTCCTGGCTTTACAGGGTTAATACTTTTTAGCCATTAAGCCATTAATCCTGTCAATACATTTAGATAATTCAGGTAAAATAGCAGTTTCTCAGCTTTTCAGTGGCATCAGATATGATGCATTTGGACGTTCAAAGGCTCCATAAGAACATGGAAACATTGATTCCCCATTAACCCATAAAGACCCAAACATCCACCGGTGACCAAAGCCATCAACTGATCAAAAATGTTTAATACCTGTTGATCCATTAATCCTATCAATACATGTAAATAATTGGTGTAAAATACAGTTTGTCATCTTTTCATAGTCATCAGATATGACCCATTTGGACGTTCAGAGGCTCCATAGTTACCATGGAAACACTGTCATCATCTGCAACATTGATTCACCAGTAAAACCTATGGAGTTGGATCAATGACAGTGGATGGACACACTGGGTTTATGTTCACTTATTGATATCTTTGCTGAAAAGTCACTATTGCTTGAGTTTTCTCTGTTTTTGATATAAAACCCTGCAACTTTACTCTGATCTTCAATGAACATCTACATAATCAGTAAATTAAAATGTATGAAAATGCATGATTTACACTGGGAAAAAAAGCTAAATAAGGAAGATAACATTACAATCAATGGTAATAAATCACTTAAGAAAGGTTTAATATAGAGAAAAATTAATTTGGGAATTGCCACAAAAGTAGTGCTGAGTCTTTATTGGTTAAAATCAATGGAATATGACAGGAGGACAGTAGTTTTAGAAGCTTGTTTTCACAACAGTTAATGATATATTTTGCTGAAAAAGTCACTTTTGCTTTAGATTTCTCAATTTTGTCATAATAATCTTTGAATTTACTCCGAGTTTTTATCAACAGCTACGTGATCAGTAAATTACATGCAGGAAAATACTTGAAATTCACTGAAAATGCAGAAGGTAAAATAATAAATGGTGAAAAATCCCAAAATTAGGAAAAGTTAGATATACAGAAAATAAAATACATTAGCAGTTGTAGTTATTTAAGGGTTAAAAGAGCAATGTGTTAAAGTTACAATGGAAAAAAATTACTTAAAATGAATGCAGTATTGACAGACTCATTATCTTTAAGATGGATCAAGTCCAATAAGTGAGTTCTGGTCTCTCTGTAATGCAACTTAGTAAGTGTCATTTAATACTCCCACATTTTGCATCTTTCTAACTTCATACTGACAGTTTGTTATAAACCAGTGACATCTGCTCATCTGGTCATTTTCTGCTCCATTAAAATAACAGGAGACATTGTACAGTAGTTGTCGTATACTGATTTGTGTTCTCCATAAGAAGTAAATTTAGCTTAATACGTAAAATTGAGAGCTTTTATTTGTTCTTTAACATGGTGATGAGGGCGATATTTCAAGGCTTTTACAGTTATTGGAAAATGTCACACAGTCTCTGGCCAGTCAGATAGATGGGCCCTCCATGGAAATAAAATAAATGACCATATTTATCATTTTGGATGTGAGTGAACGTCAGTTGCATTAGTTATGATGTGATGTTGCCAGTTTACCAGTTGCGGATGAATCATGATGGATTTGCTGATGTGATAATTGTAATCTGTCATTGTCACTTACGTTGATCCTTGTTGGAAGTGTTTTAATTTACGGCTGTGTTTATCGGCATGGTGTTAAAGCTCTCAGTCCCGTCAGCTCCAGAAGCAGCACGGAAACAATAATAAGGTTTATTCTGGATTCAATCTATCTTGGTAAACAACCACTATCTTGTGATCACACGTCTCACTTTGAGCCAGCTGAAAGCCATTACTCTTTCAAATCCTCCAGATAAAACCAGGCATGAGCAGAAAAAGCAGTGGAAATCATAAAAAAGTTAGGGGTGCTGACCTCAGCTCACAGAGAGAGAAAGAAGGCTGCTGGCTCAACATGGAGACATCCTCTTTCCCATTTATTAGTTTAATATATCTTAGGTCCGGTTCTGCAGCCTGCCAGTCCACTGACATGCTTTGAGACTTCCTTTTGCTTTCTTTATCTGTCCAGTCTAGGTTTTAGCTCCAAGTCAGCCCAGGGCGCACATGCGACGAAAAGTATTAACTAATAATTCTTAGCAGTTGCGTGAATCCTCCTACAGTAAGTTCCAGATGGCGAGAGATTGCCACATTGGACAAGAAAATGAGTACCAGCATGTTTGGACGATTAGAATGGAAATCTATGCCTTACTAGACTGATATTAGAGTTAACATTATGTGAATTATTATCCTAATACAGTTTCTCTGTGATATTTGATCTATGTGAGGCTCATTATTGCCGATTTTCATCAGTGTTTAAAGCAAGGTTATAATAGTTTTGGATTTTTCATTATAGCTTAGTTTTATTTAGTTTTGACTTTTTTTTTCTCTAATTCCATTAGTTTTAATTCATTTTTAGAACAGGTTTGCTAGTTTTTATTAGTTTTCATTTTTTCTAAATGCTTAGTTTTAGTTTAGTTTTTTTCATATCTTTTATCTTCCTTGCTGTCGTATTCACATAAATCCCAGACAGGACTCTGCTGCTTTAGTCTCCATGTTTCCCTGTAAAGTGGGGACCAGAAGACCACTCTAAACCACAATTGACCAGATGTGACAGACCATGAAGTACCGTATGGTGCCACCAGGTAAAATGGCTTGAGTGAAATAAATCAATTTCATATCAATCTGACACTGACAAAGATGAAAACAAATGGAATTTTATCCATAATTTTGATACGTTTTAGTTATTTTTGTAAATGCACAATATAGTTTCAGTTAGTTATTGGTTTTTTTCTTTTAATTGTAGTTTTTATTTATTTCAGTTAACAAAAAAAAATGTTCAATTGTAGTTTTTGTCATTTCGTTAGTTTCGGTAGTTTTCGTTAGTTTTCATTAACGATAATAACCTTGGTTTAAAGTAGTAGTAGTAGTAGTAGTAGTAGTGTAGTTTTATTTCAAACACATAGAATCATCAGATAACAAAGAACCATACAACATTTTCAAACAAAATTATTCTGCGCTCGAAAAGGAGTGGGAGAAGTATAACTTATAGACTCCCACCCCTTTTTTACAAACTAATAATTAAATTAAATTTGCTTCCTTTGCTTTGATAACACACCTTTACTTCTGTATATTTTTTACAATAACACAAAACATCTATACAAACCATTCACATACACTTTTTTAGTCACCTCACACACAATCAGATTTGCATAATCAACCGTTTTTTAATATAAACTATAATATTTATATGCACTTTAAATATTTACTGCAAATACAATGATCAATAAATGTGATAATACCTTCTTATCATGATAATTAATTATTACAATACTATCTTATTTTATGCGTACTTCTATGTTATAACTAGATGTTCACTTATTCAGATAATGTTCTATATTTTGGTATTATAGTGGATTTATGCATCCTTTTAAATGCACAAACTGAAGAAGACATTTTTAAGTTTTGCTACAGATTAGCTCAGGTAGAAGCACAGGAACACTTCTGTCCTCGGGGGAGTTTTTATGTCTTTATGTTTCTATGCTTTTATGTTTTTATGTGATAGGTAGAAAACACATTTTGTCTTTTAATTCTACTTTCTTTTTAATCTAACTTATTCTTAGCTACTTACACTCTATATTTATTTATTTGGTGATTGCTGAGGTGGTATGACTGTTTTTGTGGAGCGGTGACCGCATCATTCTGTATTCTGAATTTCCCCTATCTATCTATCTATCTAATCTATCTATCTATTACTTGAAAGCACAAATCTGGTTTTATTTGGGCTACCTGTTCATTTATTTGTTTTGTTGTTATCAGTTAGAATTCTTTTTTATTCATCATTATTTTCTATTTTATCAGTTTGCATTGACTCAGAGTAGTTTGCAGTGATTCATATATAATGATGATGATGATTTTTTTTTTTTTTTTTTCTTTTATAGTAGCATTAGGACTGATGGTCTATCTATCTACAGATGTACCCCTCTAACAGAGATACACTGGCTTTTTATGTTTATTCTACACTTCATTTTCTTGTTCTTGTAAACAAGCAGAAGACAGTGTGTCTTTGTAGGGAGGTGCCTTCAGACTATGAAAATGAACACATGAACTAAACAAAACATCTGGATCTTCTGAGTGCACAAGTCTGCACAGACCCCGGACATGTGGACGCTGGACAGAAACACAACCATGTGTATAGATGGACATAAATCAGCTCACTGTGACACCATATCATGTATTTCAACACATGAATGCGTAATACATAAGCCATACGACTGTATATACACATACAGTAGGAGCTCGTAATGTTTAAACCCACACTCTCACACAGCTTCATGGACGTTGTGCTGATGTGAAGATACTGACACGTGTTAAACTCTTGGCCTGAGCAGAGAGCCAATCATCTGGGGAGGTGGGAGCAACTCCAGGCTCCAGTGGTTCTCTCCAAATCCTAGTCAGACTATTAGGAATTGTGGGATATCACAAGTATTCACAGCTGTAGGTCCAGCTGGCATTTTCAGAGCCATAGAAAACAAATGCGAAGGGACATCGAAGGAAAGAGCAAAGGTAGAGGAAGGTTCAGATATGGGAGATATTTATTTATTACCTCTGCTAAGGAACGATGGAGGTTATGTTTTTCATTGGGGTTTGTTTGTCTGTTTGTTTGTTTGTTTGTTAGCAAGATAACTCAAAAAGTTATGGAAGGATTTTGATGAAATTTTCAAAAAATCTTGATACTGGCACAAGAAACAAATGATTCCATTTTGGTGGTGATGGTGGTGGTGGTGGGGGTTCATTTGTCTGTCTGTTAGCAAGATAACTCAAAAGTTATAGAAGGATTTTGATGAAATTTTCAGGAAATGTTGATACTGGCACAAGGAACAAATGATAAAAATTTTTGGGGTGATGGGGGGGGGGGGGGTGAAATTTTCAAGAAATGTTTATACTGGCACAAGGAACAAATGATTACATTTTGGTGGTGATGGGGGGGTTACTGATCTGCCTTGGCGGAGCGCTCTCAGAGTGCTTTTCTAGTTCAACTTAAAACCATAAAATTGCAGGATATTGTACGTATTAGAATATTAGAGATTATTTATATAAAAAGAGGGAAAAGAGAGAGAAAAGGCTGTTACTATTATTGTATTTGGGATCATTGATTTTACTGATTTTGTGTCTTTTTTTTCCCCCCTAAACTTCTTTCTATACTATTATTGAAAACCGATTTCTGATTTCTGTATACTCATATCCTTTAACCCTTTTACTTTCTAAACTGGCAATTTTGTTCCCATTCTCTCCCCTGTTTCCACCTGGATATGCACCACTCGCACTAATATTAATATTCCTAAATTTCCCTAGATATTATGATTATAAATTTTGAATCCATGTTGTTCAAAATAATCTAAATGAGTGATATTGATCTCGATTAAATATGTAAAGTCCTCATCAAGTGTTAGTTCATTCAGCTGCTCCTTCTGTCCCTGACTGAGAAAATGAAAAGCAGTTTTTTCTATGGAATAATTTGAACTTTCCTTATTAGGCGGGATACAGATAATAAATATGAATATAACCCCCAAGTTTTTATACTTGTTTAGATAATTACTTTTTTTTTTTTAATTTGTAGATAAGGCTGCTTTGAATTTTATCTGGGAAGGAGAGAGCAAAGGTAGAGGAAGGTTCAGATATGGGAGATATTTTTTTATTCAACTTGAAACCTTAAAATTGCAGGCTATTGTATATATTAAAATATTAGAGCTGATTTATAAAAAAAAAAAAAAAAAAGAGGGAAAAAAAAGAGAGAAAAGACTATCACTATTATTGTATTTGGGATTATTGATTTTATTGATTTTGTGTCTTTTTTTTTTTTTTTCCTTTTTCCCCTAAACTTCTTTCTATACTATAATTTAAAATCCTCTTCTGATTTCTCCCTTCTGTATACTCATATCCTTTAACCCTATTACTTATTAAACTGGCAATTTTGTTCCCATTCTCTCTTCTGTTTCCACCTGCATATGCACCATCTGCACTAATATTAATATTCCTTAGTTTTCCTAGATATTATGATTATAAATTTTTAATCCATGTTGTTCAAAGTCATGAAAATGAAAAGCATTGTTTTTATTTATGGAATAATTTGAACTTTCATTATTAGGCAGGATATGGACAATAAATATGAATATAACCCCCACGTTTTTGTACTTGTTTAGATAATTGCTTTCTTTTTTTTTTTAAATTTGTAGATAAGGCTGCTTTGAATTTTATCTGGGCAGGAAAAAACCCCAGAGGAAGCAAATATTTTCTACAATTCCCTCAGGATGTCGGTGGTTTAGGCCGTACTGAACTTACCTATTATGAATTGGTGTATTTATGCAACTATGTATCCTCCCTTTCTACCTTGGTGTGCTTTTTTTGTTTCCAATATCCTCCCGAGATGTGGGAAAGTGAAAATTTTAGCTTTTTTACATTAAACAATTGTCTTGATTGGAAACTACATAATACAAGTTTTATTTTTTTCAGATACATTTTTTAAATAATTTTTATTTATTTTTTAATGGCATGTCCTTTGCAATGGACAGCATTTTTGAAGGAAAACTGTTAAACTTTTGTCCCCTACAAAAGACAAAAATGCATTGTTGGGTCTCAGTAGGATATGACCACCCTGTTAATCCTACGACCCAACTGTTCTCATCACTCTTAAATTTTGGATTAAATTTTGTTTTCATCTTAAATTTTATGCCATTGCCTCTCTGTTTCCTCCATTTCTAGTGGACAAAGGACTCCGTTTTTTTTTTTTTTTTTTTTTACAGGCTTTTATGATACAGATCACTTTTCCAGTTTTGACACCTTATGTAAAAAACATGAAAACTAAAAAAATATAATTAATTAAATGTGTTTTCCTCTGTCTCCAGCTCCGTATGTGAACTACATACAGAAGGATCCCAGTGCTCCTTGCTCCTTGACAGAAGCTCTGGAGTATCTTCAGGTTGACGTGTTGGAAAACCTCATGGAGAAGGACAGTTTGGCAGCCAATCAGAGCCAACCTCCTAAAAATAAACCCCATAACCTCACCGTGGTTGCCATGGAGGGCTGTCATTCATTTATTATACTGGACTGGGGCCGCCCCATAAAGGATGACATGGTTTCAGGTAAGACCATCTTTTTTCCCTCAGACACTTTTTTTTGTTGTTGTTTTGTTACACTAACAACAAAACAAACACTAAAAACTTGGTGTGTTCACATTCTGCTGTGGTTTGTTTATTCGTCTGCTGTGGTTTAGCAGATTCACAACACCATACCACCATCCTCCCCCTAACTGAGTTTTACAAACTCACTCCAGCAGTTTATTGTGAATAAATCATAAAATAACAGACTGTACTGAACACATGGACTAGGGCTCCTCAGCTCCCACAGGAATTTTCATAGGAAAAAAAATCAAAGCTTGAATGACCTATAAAGTGACACATGGAAAAAAAAAAAAAGAAGGGAGAGACTGAAGATAAGAGTATATTCTGTGGGGATGTGGTGGACTATCAGTGGGAGCAGTCTGTCTGCTACAGGGGGAGTGTGCTTTCTTTGGCTGGAGTCCATGAGCTCCTGGTCAATCTGATGGCCCGTTCATTCTCTGATGTGTAAAATAGATCCTGTAGGTGGTCTGCACTGTCTCTGCTGTTTTCTTCTTCTCTATCCTTCTGGGGCTTCCCTAATCTGAATGACAAATGGCATGGAATAACGAATGACCACTAGGGTTAGGATTAGGGTTAGGGTTAGGGGTTAGGGGTTAAGGTTAGGGTTCGGTCATTAATTATTCCATGCCATTTGTCATTCGGATTAAGGAACCCCATCCTTCTGTGCCTTCTCCATTCCTCTGTGCATGCACATTATCTAGACACTAGTTGCTTTTCCATTGGACATCTGTGCCAAACTTTACCGATATTTACTAAATGTCGACAAAACAGAAGTGCATAATGTCGGTTTTTCCATTAAATCACAAATGCCATGATTTGTTTATTTATTATTGCGAGATGACACGAGGAGTCATTCCAAAAACATGGCGACGAATGTAAATATGGTGTTGATTTACAGATATATTCATTATTATATATTACCCCGCTATCTCGAACTAAATTAAAAAATGACTGGGTTTCCTGGTGTGTTCACACATACCACGACATGTTTCTTCTTCTTTGTCGCTTGTTGTAATGTCCGTCAACATCCGGTTTTTTTTTTTATTTCACTTGACTCTAGTTGCAAAAAAAGGTCTTTCCATTGCAGTTTTGCGTGATATACCATTTGTGCTACGCCCGAAAAACCACCTCTTACCAGCGCAAAAACTTTTAATTGAAAAATGAGACTTTTTGCAAAATTGTTGTTTTTCCATTAGGTCAATTTTTATGCGCAAGTTATATTTGCACAAATTGAGGGTCAATGGAAAAGCGACTACTTTCTGTGTCATTACAACACAGTTATAACTGTGGGTTGTATTCTCCTCTTGTGTTGAATTTCACAGACAGTGGTTGACCGGTTTTTTTACATAAAGTTTGACATGAAGCTGTGGTACTGTCCAGTGTCTCTCAGTATGTATGATAACCATAGTTACAGTAATAGCATCCCATTATTAAATTTACAAAATAGATCTAATTATAAGTAATTACAGATACTGAGGGAAAAAATATGTGATAAAAATGTCAGTGTTTTAAATGTTTTGGGTTTTTTTATTCATGTTTTGGCTGATCTTCAATTTCTTGTTCATTTTAATGCCTGGTACAACTAAAGGTACATTTGTTTGGACAAATATAATGATAACAACAAAAATAGCTCATAAGAGTTTAATTTCAGAGCTGGTATCTATCCATTTTCCATGGTTTTCTTGATAATAACCAAAATCCCTTCAGTTCTTAAATCAGTATCTATGGCATTGTACTGACAAAAACAGTGCTTTCAGGCATTCCATGTTTTCTTTTCTGTCTGTTTTAGTCACATGATACACACAGGCGTTAGTACTTGATTGCATAACCATTGTTTTTGATGACTTTTGATGGTTTGATAATTTTTTCCGCGACTGTTTAGTTGGTGATTTAAGTGATATTTATAAAAGCTCCAATTTAATCAGTTAATGGAATAATAGCACTTCAACAGTAGTTACATATTTTTAACAGCAACTAATTATCTGTAACCTATTAAATTGCATAAGTAATTGTTTTTATTATGTGATTATATTACATTGACTTCCTATGTAAATTATGTAAATTCAGTAGTGTAACTATGAATCAGTATTTAGTAACGTTGCAGAGAACTGAAGACAAAATCCTGTAAATCCAGCAGACGTTTTCTGACATCCACACATGTTAAGCTACAGCACACACATGCAGATACCATCAGACGGCGCTGTTTTAGTTATTAGGGCGTGTTTGCACAACCATGTCTTACGAGTTATGGGTCACGGCTTTCAAAACAAGTGGATGGAAACAGCTGTTCGCATGTGGATCCAAGAGATGAGGGATGGGGGTTTTCTGAAGAATTCTTACCTGAAACCAACTTCTGGTTCCATTTAGTTTGATGTTTTAAGAACCTTTTCTTTAAGTGCTTTTTAGCCAACACATGCAATGATTAGCTGTGCATCAGGAGTGAGTCCCTGTGACGCATTTGATTAAATCATTGGCAAAGCAAGGGAAAGGTTAAAGAACAGCGTCAAACTGCAAATGCAAGAGTCAAAATACTCTACTACTTAAACACTCAAACCTCAGCTGAACAATGTAGAATGGAAATGGAATGGCAGTCAGAAGGAAAACAAAGTAGCTAGTATTTCCCTTCTTTCCTGTCAGCAGCCAGCTGTGTTGGTGTGGCTCCAGTAAAAATAGAAACCCCTCAAAAGTCCAATAGAAACAGTTGGTAGTTTGATGTGCGGCTGATCTGCTTTCCATAGATTTAAAGTGAGTGATCGAGGGATGCGTGGCCTCAGGTTGCTCACCGGATTCTAAGGATTTGTCTGCGTGACTGAGAAAAAGAGGAAACCAGACAGGCGGGTTGGAGGACAGTCAGCATGAGTTGCACAAAATGCCAGGCTGTAGTTTTTTTTTCTCCAAATGTAGAGTGAATAGGAGACCACCTACTCTCATAAAACAATTGACAGCATGTGATTTAAAAAAAAAAAAAAAGTTATGGTATTTTTTTTTTTATCCTGCACATGTCTTTTACTGATTTTCCACATATTTTAATGATACGCAGTGAATTGTTTTAGAGGACTAGGTGGTCTCCAGCTGCAGCAGTAAGAGAATCTACTACCTTTAATGCATCTCAAACAATGGCTTAAGAGGAACCAGATCTGTGATCATTAGTTTTATGACAATATGTGCAATTTCTAATGTTGTATGTCTGAAATTTATAGTAACTGATAAAAAAACAACAACTTACTAATAAGAAATATATGGTGAGTTGAGAGAGACAATCACAAAACATAAAAGACAAACTCTGAAGCTGAAACTGAAGCACTGTGGTACTGTTTATCTTTCAAATGTTCATTGTGGTCGGTTTCAGATGCTGCAGCTCTTTCATAATTCATAGTTTGAGTTCTTGTTTGTTCAGTATTAATTGTCAGCCTTGTAAATTCAAGCTGGACTGACTGTACATATCCTGACCAAGGAAAATAAAATTCTCACTTTGTGCAGTAATCTACACCTGACTTTTCTGCCTCTGCCCATAATAATATACATTATATAGACTAAATGTCGTCTAAAATTAATGTTTATTTGCAACATGGTATATCAAACTATTACATGATCAAAAACAAATTAATTTTAGCAACAAAAAAAAAAAATCTCCATTTTGAATATCTGGGGTCACCAGAAATTTGTGATGTTAAAATGGGGCCACAAGCCAAAAAAGGTTGGGAATCACTGTGATATGTTATTCTATTCATTTGTTGTCCTGTCTTTTCTTATTGTGTGTTATGTGTTGTTTTGCTGTGCAGTGTCTTTTTTCAACTATGTTGTTGTTTTATCTGAAATGCTGAGGACTGCAGATGTAAACTAAACTTTTCGCTAATTCTGGCATATTTACAATGTTAGGTTCATCAATATACACTGCAAAAATCTAAATCTTATCAAGTGTATTTTTCTCATTTCTAGTCAAAATATCTCATCACACTTAAAATAAGACATAATCACCTAAAGAGTAACTTTTCAGTGAGATATAAGAACTTAATTTTAGACAACAGATCTTGAAAATCTTATTTCAAGAAATCTTACCAAGATAATTTTCACTTGTTCCATTGGCGGATTTTTTTTGCTTAATTCAAGCAAAAATAAATGAATGAAGGCAGTGATTTGTGTGACTCCCTCCCTGCTGGCCAGACAATGGCTCGGCTAAATGTGGCACAATAGCTGTTCAGTTCAGTCAAGTCAAATGCTCAGATGTCTGCCTAGGGAACCACAGGCTTTGGCTGTTGACATCTCCCAAAACCAGAAGTAGATCTGAGTGGGTCACAGTCACCTGAGGAAATGCAAGATTTAAATGAACATACAACACAAAAAAACTTATGAGAAACTGTTTGGTATGTGAAGCATTTTTAGGATATTGCTTTGTATCATGAAGCGCAACGTAGGTGATGATGATATGCAAAGTTAATGGATTATACACTGAAAAAAATCAAAATCTCACTAAGTTTATTTTTCTCATTTCTAGTCAAAATATCTCATCACATGTAAAATAAGACATAATCACCTAAAGAGTAAATTTTCAGTGAGATATATGAACTTATTTTTAGATAATAGATCTCAAAAATCTTATTTCAAGAAATCGTACCAAGATCATTTTCACTTGTTCCATTGGTAGATTTTTGCTTAATTCAAGATTTTTTTGCTTAATTCAATGGAACAAGTGAAAATTATGTTGGTAAGATTTCTTGAAATAAGATTTTCGAGATCTTTTGTGTAAAAATACATTTTATATCTCACTTACAAGTTACTCTTTAGGTGATTGTCTTATTTTAAGTGTGATGACATATTTTGACTAGAAATGAGAAAAATACACTTGGTAAGATTTAGATTTTTTCCGGTGTGTAATCTCCCCTTTTCAATAATTAGAATTAAAACTAAATATTGCTCCTTTTTAAGAAAAATTGATGCCTGACTTTATGCAACCAATCACTGTGGCTAACCTGGTTTTGTGGTTAGGGCTTTTTTTTTTTTTTTCAAAGTGTTTTTATTACATATTGCATCATCCACAAAAGTATAATACACTTTTATACTCAAACCCATCAACACTTTCACCCTGTTGCACCATAAAAAAGAAGATAATTAATTAAGAATAACAACAATAGTAAATAGATAAATAAAAAGAGACTCAGATATTAGTCACAGACTAGTATTAATAAAACTACTCTGGAATAAGTGATGGATCTACCTCTTTTATGTGATTCAGAACAGGTTGCCAGGTACTGAAAAACTTGGCACATCCTCTTATACAATATCTAATTTTTTCCAATGTTAAATGATGTAAAAGATCCCAAAACCAAGATGTAAATGTTGTTTATCTTTCTATTTAACTAGTATTAGTCTACAAGCTAGAAGAGTGGTAAAGGCAATCAAATTTTTATATTTTTGATTAAAATGAGAAGAGTGTGATGTAATGCCAAATATCGCAATTGTTGCCTCAGGTTCAACATGAGACCCTGATACATCAGACAGAAATGAAAATATAGACTGCCAAAAGTTTTTCAGTTTTGAACAAAACCAAAACATATGAGACTTTACAACAATCACAAGTGGGATTCAAATCCGATTTAATTTTTGCCAACTTCCCTTTAGACCAATGCAGTCTGTGAACCACCTGGAATTGAATTACTCAATGTCTTAAAGAGATTGAGAATGAATAAATGTTGTTTAGTATAGATTGATATACATCTTCAGAAAACCCTGTGGCCAGTTGTGGTTCAGGCTTTTTGACTTTCTTTAAAGGAGTGATATTTAGCTTTTTTAAAAAAATGGAATTATGCATTTTCAAACATTTCCCTGTGGTCTACATAAACTGTAAATGCTATGCTTGGGTCTGAATTCTTCATTAATTCAACTCCACAGGTCCATCTTCAACCATATTTCTGACAAATGACATGAGAAAGGCCATTTTGAGCGCTGGCCCTTTAAATGCAAATGAGCCACTTCATACCTGACCCCCTCCAGGTTGTTGACTGCACTTTCTGTCCCGTTCAGCCACTTGTCTTTGTTAATACAACCAACAACTGAATATTTGAGGTAGTCAGCTCGAAGTTTGGACATATTTTCAGTTTTTACTACAACCGCTGCTGCTGATAAACAATTATGGTGTACTCGGAGAAATGTTCTTCGGAAGTTTTGACTTTATATGTGCAAATATCATGACTTAACTAGCTATAAAACACAACAAATTAAGCACAAATTGAAATGGGTTGTAGAAATCCAATTGATTTTTTGCCAAAATGAATATAAAGATAGCTTTGCAGCACCTGGAGGGTTCAAATTCAAACTTTATGAACTATTAGGGTCCAAATACACAAATAAATGTACCAAAGACTAATAAAAGTGGGTTTAGCAAAATATGACTGTAATAATTAGAACACAGAATGGAGTCAATATATGGAGAAGTTGTTAGTCATTATTGGGAGCACTGTACCTCATAGAATAAAATGTAACCATTGCAAGGAATGACTTTTCTGAAAACGGGGGCCATCCACTATTTTTGTCCAGAACAGATTATTTTTTAAGACAGTCACCATAATTTAACAAATGCAGGTTTTGTTTTTTGTTTTTTTTTTGGTCTAATTAGCCTATTGTTAGTGTCTGAAATAAACTTTTCATACCAACCAAGGGATCTGGTAGGTAACAAATGCAATGTGAAGGATATTAGGATTGATTTTAGTATCTAATTATTAAAAATACAGCTGTAAAAAAAACTTGAATGTTAACAGAACAACAAGAGGAGCAGTGGAGTCACATGAAACATGGAAAGTATGTGTATTATTCTGTTTAAGGTACAAAAAGTGTTGTGTTATTTATAATATATGGCATCTTTAGAAGAAATTTACTAAAATAATGTGCTTTGCAGGTGTACATTGATCCCTAGGCCTTCTCGCAGAATGTTCATTGAATAGAGCAGCCCAGTGTGCAACTCATGCTACATAAGAATATATAATATTTTTCTTTTTCTAAGCTGTGAAATGTTATTATGTTTTGTGTTGCTTTTGGCAGGATACATGGTCTACAGTGCTTCATATGATGACGTCCTCAACAATAGATGGTCTTCTAAAACCTCCAGTGGGACACATCTGGCCGTGGAGAATCTCAAACCCAACTCTAGGTAACAAATATGTCATTTCTGTGTATGTATGCAGTCAGAAAGAGGATGAAGTGTGCACATGCAGAAATAATTAGAGTTCAGTGGTTCAAAGTATCATCTCACACATGAAAATTATACAAAACATGAACCTGATCTTACAAAGATCTGCTTTGTTGCATGATTTTCCCATGACCTTGTTTATAGTGAAGTCATCGCTTCTTCAGGTGCTCAGCTTTGGCTTGGTTGTTTATTTTTGTGGAGAGTATTTATCCCATTTCTCATCAGCACATAATGCATAAAGTATGTATGTGTGTTTGTGTCATCTTGTGTGAGTTTATGCTTGGATCTCTATATTGCATTTCTGTTGGATGTCTCTGTTTACTATGTGTATGAATATATCTCCATCTGTGATATGGAATATTTCATGGCAATTCACCTGCCAGTTCATGTCATGGATGTTTGTTAAAAATAATTATGGGAATTCCTATATTAACTACAGGTGTTCCTGCAAAAATCCTAAAGCTCTACTCTATGCTTATTACCCCCCCCCCCCCCAAAGGGGAGGCAAGGAGTATTGTTTTTGCTTCAGTTTGTGTGTTTGTTTGTTAACACTCTAGCAGGAAAACTACAGGTTAAATTCATACCAAATTGGGTTTATAGATTGCCAGTGACCTAGAATAGATCTCATTACATTTTGGGAAAAGTAGGTCAAAGTTCCAATTTTTAATTAACTTTTAAAATCTTTTTTTCCCCCCACTTACTTGAAATGCTCAAAATTTCAAATGTCTGTAGTAGAAAAACAATTACTTGAATTCATACCAAATTGGGTTTATAGATTGCCAGTGACCCAGAATAGATGTCATTACATTTTGGGAAAAATAGGTCAAAGTTTAATTTTTTTTTAAATTAATTTTTACAATCTTTTTTTTCCCATTTACTTATAATGGGTGACATTTCACATGTCTATAGCAGCAAAATTATTAGTTGAATTCATACCAAAAACTGGGTTTATAGATTGCCAGTGACCCAGAGAAAATCTGATTACATTTTGGGAACAGTAGGTCAAAGTTACAATTTTTTTTAATGAGCATTTAACCCCCCCCCATTTACTTGTAAGGGCCAAAATTTCAGATGTCTGTAGCAGCAAAACAGTTGGTCGAATTCATACCAAATTGAGTTTATAGATTGCCAATGACCCAGAATAGATGTCATTGTATTTTGGGAAAAGTAGGTCAAAGTTTCAGTTTTTTATGAATTTCTTAAATCTTTTTTTTTCCCCATTTACTTATACTGGGTGACATTTCACATGTCTATAGCAGCAAAACTATCGGTTTAATTCATACCAAATTGGGTGTATAGATTGCCAGTGACCCAGACTAGATGTGATTACATTTTGGGAAAAGTAGGTCAAATTTCAACTTTTATGAATTTTTAGAAAAAAATTTTTCCCCATTTATTCGTAATGGGCGAAATTTCAAGTGTCTGTAGCAGCAAAACTATTGATTAAATTCAAACCAAATTGAGTTTATAGATTGCCAATGACCCACAATAGATCTCAATACATTTTGAGAAAATTAGGTCAAAGTTTAAATTTTTTATGAATTTTTTAAATCTTTTTTTTTTCCCCATTTACTTGTAATGGATGACCTTTCAGATGTCTGTTGCAGCAAAACTATTGGTTGAATTCATACCAAATTGGGTTTATAGATTGCCAGTGACCCAGAATAGATGTGGTTACATTCTGGGAAATGTAGGTCAAAGTTCAAATTTGTAATGAATTTTTAAAATCTTTTTTCTTCTCCCATTTACTTACAATGGGCAAAATTTGAAATATCTATGAAAACATACATTTTGTTTCAATTTAGTTCAAATTTAGCACTTATACAGAGGCAGTTGATATGCTGACATCAGCTCACACATAGACATGATGACATCAGGTGGATCGATGCCAAAATAAGCTACACTACGTGCGAGGGGCAGGGTTTGTTGTGCCTGGCACCACTTGTTATCTGTGGGTTTATTGGACTGGCTCATAATTTCTGTTGCACAATCAGGAAACCCTAAGTACAATTTGCAACATGTATTGACATAAATAGTAATTGCTTAAGTCAAATTAATGAATGTAATTTGTCATATAAGTGGAAAAAAATGTAATTATCTACTACTTTTCAGTATCTTGCGGCTGATCATATTTGTATCCTTCATTTAGTTCTATCTTACCTGTAAGAGCTTTAGTTTTACATAAAAAGATCTTACTAAATATAACTTTGTAACTGAAAAGCCCACATTTTGACTGTATATTTTCCCAAATTTCAGGCTGGCACTGATCAGAGCCAAGTGTGAGCTGTATGCTTCCACAAAGCTTGTAGAAGAAAACTTCTGAATGAAGTACATCAATTTAGCCAAAGGCACGTTATGAACCATAACTGAATCTGGATTTGACATGTTTAAACCCCTGCAGAGATCCTGAGTAATTCAGCGTAACGTAAATACGGCACACGTGGCCTGACATTAAGACACAGATACGCTCACCTCCGTCGGTTTTACTTATTAAAGTGTGTTTCCACAACACTGTTTTAAGAAATATGGGCTACGGTTTTAGAAATAAATGAATAGAACAGCTTGTGTCGGATCCATCCATGACTTCACATGTTCAAATCAGAAAACTGTTCTTGTTCTGTGTTTGAAATTTGTTAACAGCTAATTTTTAACTCTAACCTAAGATGACTATTATTTCCATTTACTGTGCAAGTGCTGCTCTGATTGTCGTGTGCACTCCTTTAGTCATTACATAATGCAAATTAGATAATGGAGTTTCCAAAACATATCAACATAAACAGGAGACACAAACGCTTTACAAGCTCTGTGGAACATTACAAGGAGTAAACCGAGCATATCGTAATAACTTACATATAATGTCCTTCAAACCATCTGTTTTTCTGGACTGTGTGAAGTGAGTGGAACACAAACATTATAGTTAAATGTGCCATAGTCAGTCATTGTGCTTTGTTGCACGACTCAAGCTCTATATAAAAAAAATCCAAAGCACAAAAAGGTTTCCAAGTTAAATTTTTTACAGCTTAGAAGAACAATGTTTGAGGTTCTCACTCCTCAAATAGCATCTTTTTGTAATTACGTAATGCTGTACTCCTTTCAAACTACTATTACTACTACTACCATGACTACTACTACTACTATTATTATTACTACTACCATGACTATTACTACTACTACTACTATTACCATGATTACTACTACTACTATTACTACCACCATGATTATTACTACTACTACTACTATTACTACCACCATGACTATTACTACTACTACTATTGCTATTACTACTACCATGATTATTACTACTGTTACTACTACTACCATGACTATTACTACTACTACTACGATAATTATTACTACTACTATTACTACTACTACTACTTCTACTACTACTCAGGTCATACTTCACATTTAATTTTTTGGATTCTGTAAAATAAAAAAGAATATCTATCTATCTATCTATCTATCTATCTATCTATCTATCTATCTATCTATCTATCTATCTATCTGTCTATAATTCTACTTTCTTTTTAATCTAACTTTTTCTTAGCTACTTATACTCTGCATTTATTTATTTGTTAATTGCTGATGTGGTATGACTGTTTTTGTGGAGCGGCGACTGCATCATTCTGTATTTTGAATTTCCCCTTGTGGATTAATAAAGTAAATCAATGAATCAATGAATCAATGAATCAATCTATCTATCTATCTATCTATCTTTGGAGCTGCATCTGTTATGTATCCGAGTGTCAGTGTTTGCATTTGTGCTGCTTTTTGATGATCTCCTCCTTATGAAGGTGAATTGGGTCTCTGTTACTCATTGTTCAGATCTTGGTTAGAGGCTTCATGTATCTGTCCCATCAAATAGACCGTAAATATCTCAGCCAGCCTATCACAAAATAATATTTCACCTCTGTCCTTGAGTTTGTATTGTATGGAAAATCAAGTTGCAAATAAGGGGAAATGTCAAAAACTGAAGTAAAATTGTGTAATAGAAGTAGAAATTCTCTGAGGTATTTAAGATAGGTGTGTCATCTGTGGAAGTTAAAAGACCAAACACCTGCTGCTGAATACAAGCAGTAGAGCTGTGAGTGAGGCTAAGGTTTTCCAAAAGTCTGCAAAGAGCGTTCCCTTCCCTGGCAACCAGTTTGTTTCTAACATTGTGTCTCCTGTAGTAACAGTTTGATCATGGTGTGGTTTATGGGACACTGTTGGCATTTCCCATGCTTGGAGCTCCTGCTTGTTGCTAGAGCTGCTGAGCTACCATAGCGCTAAACACACACATATGTTATGTATCCTCACATGGGGATGGACCCACAAAGGTACCAGACATAAGACTGACTCCTGTATGCACAAATAAAATGAAAACTGTAAATCTGAAACCTCTTTGTTTGTAGTTTTTATCTCTGTTCAAGCATGCATCAGCGTTATTAAAAGTCATTAGTCAGTTTATAATGAGCTGTCGAGCGTGTCAAGCTGGATCTGCCCTTAAAAAGTCCTACAACCAAATGTTTTGGAGCAGTGTTTTTTAGACAGTGGAGGTCATTTTAAATTGTAAAATTCCAGTGGACCCACAGACTATCTACCAGGGTCTAATACCTGACGATGTAATTAAAAGACAAGACGCTTACTTATGGGTCAAAACACAGTAATGTCCCGTCAGAGAGTGAACTTTAATTGACTGCCATTCCAACATTTATTTCAATATAAAGTAGCTCCTTATTTTGGATAATCCCTTATGGTCCAACTAAAGCAAAAATTTATTTAAAAGTAACAATGTGGGTGATTTAGCAACACTAATCTGTCAAATTGTCTCTAAAATGTCCTGAGAGAGATTTCGAATTCCTTGTTTTGACCCTTATTTAAAATATTATAATTAGGAATGCACCGATACCGATAGCAGTATCAGGTATCGGGTCCAATACTCAGCATGTGTACTTGTACTCGTACTCATAAAAGTACTCCGATACAACCGCACCAATACCACTTATGGCAGCGTGACATTCACAGTTAAGTGCAGCAAGTACATGGCAGAAGAGTAATGTCAGTAGTGTGTAGATTTTTCAAAATAAATGACAGTGACAAAAGTAACACTGTCTGGAAGTAACGTTAAAGACACAGACGGATACAGACGGGGCATTCTGTCCATCCTCTGCGTACATTCCATCCGTTTTCCAGGTGTACCCAGACGGAGAACACCACCAGGAACAGTGGAGGTAGCGGATCTTTTCATAGAGCGACCGTGTGAGTTAGAGAAAAATTCCTGACATATTTATGACAACTACTCTCATGAATATCAACATTAGTATCCACATTAGTGTTACCTCTGTTGTCTTTCTGTTTATTATTACTGACTTTCTTCTTCTCAAAAAACTTTACTTTTCTTCGTGGTTTTTGTCCAGTATGGTTAATTAAGAGCGGTGCCCCCTGGTGGATTAATTGAGAAACACTCATTCCAGCGCATTAAATGTTAGTAGCAGCACTTTGTTCCAGTCAGACTAATGACAACAACAATAAAGCACATTTTACTGTAATGGTATTATTAAGTACTCCTATCGGTACTCAGTACTGGCAAGTACTCAAATGCAAATACTTGTACTTGTACTCTGAAAAAAAGCGGCATCGGTGCATCTCTAATTATAATTCTTGCCTGCAAAAAGGTTGTCCCAAGGAGCTGGTTAAAAAGTGACCCTCTTCAACCACAGCAATGGCTGGATTTTGTAGAGGAAATATATACCGTGGAAAAATTAACGTTGCATCTGAGGATTAATGTGGGAACTTTTAATTGAAGATGGGAGAAATGGACTACATTTGAGGACACTAATTGTTGGTAAGAGATCAGATGCAGAAATGTGAACGAGTGCATATGGAACAGCACCCCCCCCCCCCCCCCCTTGTTGTTTTGTGCTCTGTTTTTGTTGTTACTGCGGTGCAAAAAATTAATTAAAAAAGTTCTACAACATGTTGAAACAAACGTCAAGTCTATTCTCCTGTATGGATGCGAAACTTGGGGTCTTTCAAAGATGAACATCAAAAAGCTCCAGACATTTGCCAACAAAAGATTACGATACATCTTAGGGATTTGGTGGCCAAACAAGATCAGCAATCAGGCCTTGCTGGAGAGAACAACTCAAGAGCCAGTTGAGACTACAATAAGATGAAGGAAGTGGCGATGGATAGGTCACACTTTCCGAAAAGCCACATACCTCCATCACCAGAAGAGCACTTGACTGGAACCCCCAGGGGAAAAGAAAAAGAAGAAGGCCACGAGTGTCTTGGAGAAGAGGTGTCACAAAAGATCTAACCCACACCAACACCTCATGGCAAGAGGCAAAGAAGACTGCTTGTGACCGCAGGAGATGGAGATCCTTCACCGAGGCCCTAAGCTCCAGAGTGGGCGAAGAGGATTACGTCAAATAAGACAACATGTTATATTCTACATTCTTTCTCATCATAGTAGAGAAGAAGAGTAACTCTACGAGGTCTCTCTGGTGGAAGTGATGTGATATTCTGCGGTCTTTTATCTGCGTTTATAAGCTGCCTCACATTTTCCTTTTTTTTCTCTACCTTCTACAATTTCTTCTCCGATTTCTTCTTTCATTACATCATCTCTGCGCAGCTGTTTTGCTTTCTTCTCTCTTTTTCTCTCCCTCTCTCTCCAGTAATATATATTTTGGTCAGCGTCGTCACGTGGCTGCACTGATTGGATCCAGGCCTCGTGGCTCTATGTGGTGAAAGTTTTTGGCCAGAAATTGACAGACCATGAACTTACTGTATGTGACCTTGCAGACTGGAAAAAAAAAGGCACATAAGCTGATTTAATACACATTTCTTAAAATCACATCCTATGTGTGGAGTGGAAACATTCGCCAAGCATCACCTGTGGTGTTGTTTTTAATCTGATAGGATTTTATAATTCTTCCAGCTCACTGCTCTGTTCTGTTGTTTGTCAAAAAAGCTTGTGTCATATGTTAAAGTGCTCACAGATTTTTCACTTCACTTCCTGTCTTTTAACCTTCAGTTTATCCATTTTCATTCATCATTCGTTTATCCCCATGCCGTACTTTTTCCACAACTCTTCTTTTTTCTCTCTCTCACTCTTATCCTCACCTCTTATCTGGTAATCTCCACTTGTCTACATATCTCTTTTCCCCCTCTTACCCTCTACTTTCTACCAGCATGAGCCAAATACACATTTTATTAAGCTGCACTCACTTTGGATTGAAACAAATATAAAACAGACTACTCTTAAATCAGCACACCCAGCCATCTGCTATGGTCATTAACTTTTTCATCACTTTCACCTTGTCACAACAGAGCTGGCAAAATGACACTTTAAGTACTAAATCTCTCATTAAATCCTTATATTGTCGTTTGTTTTCATTCAGGTATTACTTCAAAGTGCAGGCCAAGAATGTGTTTGGTTTGGGACCAGTCAGCGATATGCTCACCTATGTCACTGAATCAGGTGTGTATCCTGTCAACGCCTGCACAGATAAACTCAAAGATGCACCACGAGTTCAAGTTCAAACCTGAGTCAAAGAGGCGTACTTTCAAAAAACACAGTATAAAAATGTGTGTGCTCAACAAAAATGTCACGGTTATGTTCATTTTATTACAATTCAAGATATTCATATAAAACAAAAAAAGGCAGTGGAAGCAGGCTACCAGATGTACACTGCATTATCTGTATTATGGCTTTTGCATTCCCGTCATCAGGTGAAGACATCAGACTTGTAGTTCTGTCTGTGTATTTTGCCTCCCTTGTGAAATGATTGCATTCTTTCGTTCTTTCAGATGATCCTCTTCTCATTGAAAGACCGCCTGGTAAGTCCATACACTGACTCGACTTCTCTAATGTAGGTCAACAAGCCATGTCCTCTCAAAGTTACGCTGAAGAAAGAGCCATCATACTGACAAAACTGACAAAACCTCCTCTGTCACTGCTTTACAGTTTATACACACAACAGCTGGTTAACATGAGAGCTGTGTCTTGTAACAAACAAAACAGTATGAAGAAAATGATTAACATAATAGTAAGGTGGTCTAGAAACGGTGTTTTGATTACATAAGTACGGAGGCCCAGAGGAGCAACAGCCCAAAAAATTATCCACAATAAGAAAAAAAAAAGAGAACAGCTCAAAAAATTATCCACTAACCCAAAAAATTATCTACTATAAAAAAAAAGAGAACAGCGCTAAAAATTATCCACTAGCCCAAAAAATTATCCACTATAAGAAAAAAAAGAGAACAGCTCAAAAAATTATCCACTAACCCAAAAAATTATCCACTATAAGAAAAAAAAGAGAACAGCGCTAAAAATTATCCACTAGCCCATAAAATTATCCACTATAAGAAAAAAAAGAGAACAGCTCAAAAAATTATCCACTAACCCAAAAAATTATCCACTATAAGAAAAAAAGAGAACAGTCCAAAAAATTATCCACTATAAGAAAAAAAAGAGAACAGTCCAAAAAATTATCCACTATAAGAAAAAAAAGAGGAAAGCCAAAAAAATTATCCACTATAAGAAAAAAAAAAAAAAAATAATCCATCCACCTTTTCAATTAAGGGGGTGCTGTTTACCCAAAAGGTCTCTTGCTTTAATATTAAGGCCTCCACAAAAAATAAAAGCATAGGCTGAAAATTTTTAAGGCCTTCAGCTAATGTGGCTAATGCTCAGGAAGTAACCACTGGAAGTGGGGGTTGGTGCGCTAAAAATAAAGTTATTTTAAAAATATTTACATTAATATAGTTTGCAAAGTGGTTAAACAAATAAGATTCCTGTGTCTGCTTCAGGTTAGGCCTGGGTGTTAAATGGTTATGGTTAGAGTTAGGGTATAGTTGGGGTTAGTTTTCATTGGTAAATGGCCCTTGTGTGCACTGTGTGAAGGTTTGTTGCTAAGCTAATGCTAACGCGAAAAGTTGACTGCAACTTTGTGAACTACCAGTGCTTTGTATTAATTAAACAATCGGCTTGAATTAAGCAAAAAAAATCTTGAATTAAGAAAAAAAAATCTTGAATTAAGTAAAAAAAAAAAACAATCTGCCAATGAAATAAATGAAAATTATCTTGGTAAGATTTCTTGAAATAAGATTTCCAAGATCTATTGTCTAAAAATAAGTTCTTATATCTCACTGAAAAGTTACTCTTCAGGTGATTATGCCTTATTTTAAGTGTGATGAGATATTTTGACTAGAAATGAGAAAAATACACTTAGTAAGATTTTGATTTTAGCAGTATTAACTCTTTGATGCATGAATTATGAGAACCTTAGTCAAGATTTTTTTTTCCTGAGTGTTTTTAATCCTCTTTAGGCATGAAAAAACAATGTGATTGAAATTTAATGAACCTATTTTTATGGAGTTACAAATATGTCCACTCAGCTGGACACCATGCATTTAATGTTTAATTTTTTTAATTTTTAAAGCAAAGAAACATGTCTTTAAAATGCAATAACAGAAAGTGATATACTGTATGAAAACTATGAAATAAAAACATTTTTAATGCAGCTAATCGGATGTTTTCTCACCTTTTAACATACTCTAACACTAGTTATTACTCACTTGATGGAGATAATACGCAAAAAAAATTGTTTAAGAAAACTGTTAATTACAGTCTAATAACAACTGGCAATTGATTTACACTCAAACATGTTACTGCAGATCGGGTTTATCAAGAACAGCAAAGCTACAGTAATTGTATGAATTGCAGTGTATGAGATGTTGCATAAGTGTCCACTGTGTTGTCTGATATGCACATAAATCAACAAAACCCATGAATATACAGGAGAACAGCTGTAGAATAGCTGTCCTCTTTAGTGACCACTATGCATGAATGGGTTAAATGTATAATTTTCTGCTTAGTATCATATTAGACAGCCTAATTTTGGGAGGGACTACACTACAAACAAAAAGTTAAGGTTATTTTTAATTTTGGGGCTGTTTTTTTCAGTTGGGATTCTAGCACAGCGCTTTTTACTTTTTTGTGTGAACTGAATTGAAACACATTTTTTTAAATGACCCGACAGTTTTATTTACAAATGCAAAAATGACAAAAAAAAAAAAAAAAAAAAGACAGGAAAAAAAGAAATATACTTAACTTTTTGTTTGCAGTGTACATGAAAGATATCACATAACGTCCTGGACAACAGTAATAACACCAACTATAAAACTTGTCATCTGCTACTGGAAGAAAAAAAAATCTGACCTTGACTAAATCAGGTGCACTGATTTTAACCCATAAAGACCCAGAGTTAATTCTGTGGCAGTTCCAAAACTAAAATTAAGATAATCTAATTTTTTTTTTACCTTCATCTGTTGTATTTGCTGATTCTCCCCTATGTTAAAAGAGCCCTACATTTATGAACTAAAAAATATTAAAATAATACTGTGCATTATGTAGATAACATTTTCATTTCTTCTCTTTTGATCTTAACTGTTGTATTTTTAAAGTAGCCTTCTGTGCCTCGAGGGAACTTTATATGTGTATAATTTAAGCAATTCAGACTCTAATATTCTAAACCCACATCCTTTAAAAGTATGAAATCCAATCCAATGAAGTTTGTGCTTGAGTACGATTCAGTCTTTTTTGCCTGATTTGATTTTGATGCTACAGTTACTTTTATAAGTTCTATCAAATTTAGTTATGCTTTTTTTGGGGGGGGGATTTTTGCATTGATCATAGAGTAACAAAACTGTGAAATTGAACCAAGATGAAGCCAATAACCACAAATGCAAACTGTGCAGCCAGAGCACAATGCGGTGAGTGGAATAATGTGGCCTCTTCTCTCCTCAGATCTAAATATTCTCATCTAATAGTACGTTTAGTACTAGATTTAACCCATAAAGACCCAAACATTCAAAAGTATCTACCAGTGTAAAATGTTTAATATCTGTTGATCCATTAATCTTATCAATACATGTAAATAATTGGTGTAAAATACAGTTTGTCGTCTTTTCATGGTCATCAGATATGACCCATTTGGACTTTCAGAGGCTCCGTAGTTACCGTGGAAACACCGTCATCTTCTAAAACATTGATTCACCAGTAAAACACATGAAGTATGATCAATGACAGTAGATGGACACATTTGTTTTATGCTCAGTTAATGATAGACTTTCCTGAAAAAGTCACTTTTTCCTCAATTTTCTCTGTTTTTGATATAATAACCCTCAACTTTAATCTGAGCTTTTATGAACATTTGCATAATCAGTGAATTAAATATAGGAATTATACTGATAAAATGCAAAATACAGAGGATAATATTATAAATGGTGATAAGTCACTTAAGAAGACCCAAACATCCATCACCGACCAAAACCATCTACTAATCTAAAATGTTTAATACCTGTTGATCCACTAATCCTATCAATACATGTAAATAATGGGTGTAAAATACAGTTTGACATCTTTTCATGGTCATCAGATATGACCCATTAAGACATACGACCCATATAATAACTATACTGTAATCTGAGCTTTTATGAACATCTGTACGATCAGTACATTAAATATCGGGAAATTGGGGATTTTCATTACAAAATACAGAGCATAATATTACAATAAATGGTAAAGAATCACTTAAGAGAGGTTAAAATAAAGAAGAATTCTTTTGGGATCTGCCACAAAAACTACCAAAAGTAGAACTGGGTCTTTATGGGTTAAGCCTATTAAAAATAAGAAAGTTTAAGCTTGAACAAAAAAAAAAAAAAATGGAAATGGATGGCAAATAGGTCTTACATTGTATGAAACATGCTGTAAAAGCTAAACTTATCTTTTACTTCCTAACATTATTCTTGCTGCATCTCTTTCTCCTCTGTCTCTTTCTGCTGCTCAGGTGGAGAACCCATCTGGATCCCCTTCACCTTCAAATATAACCCGATCCACAGCTCCTGTAAAGGCAGCCAGTATGTGAAGCGAACGTGGTACAGGAAGTTCGTGGGTGTAGTTCTTTGTAACTCTCTGCGATACAAGATCTTTATGGGAGATGGCCTGAGAGGTAAATTATTTGATTAAGTTGATTAGTTTTAAGACTAAATCCATTTATTTGTTTCCCTCTGAATGAGCACAAGACTCAGATAATTACTCATAAATGTTTTAACCATTTAACTTCTTCCCAGGCATGTAAATTAAACTGTTGTGCTATTCTTCTAAGATTGTCTTGATTGTTGATTTTTGTATCATTATTTATGTTTTGCTTGTTCACATATATGCTAAATTTCAATACATGATTGGAAGAAATCATCAAAATCAAATCAATCAACAGCATTCAAATTACTGTAACCCCTCAACCGTTTGAGCTATCAACAAAATTCAAAAGATTCTGAGCTTTCCGACACTATACAACACTTTGCGGCAGCAATGTGGAACTCTATTACATGTAAAACTGTTTTAGAGACTTGCACACAGGCTGAAAAATGCCTGGAAATAACAAGAAATATGAAGCCATAATATGGATACTAAATGTTCAAGACCAAAAAGCATGTTTGAGCAGATAAAATAGTTGAAAGTTTATTTTTGCAATCTAAAAAGTTTCATTATAGACATTTACAGTTGTTTCTGATGATAAATATGCTACAAACCTCAAGTCTGTTTTTTTCTTTTTTACTAAAACACACTGTTTTAAGCATTTATTACTTATAATAATGATAGTTAATGGCAAGTAGAAATGTAACGATGTGAAAATTTCATATGGTTATTGTGACCAAAATTATCACGGTTATCATTATTATCGCGGTATTGTTGAAATGTGCTTGAAATGTTCAAAAAGTACTTATACACAAGCTGAAATAATTTAACTAATTTAATTTTTTTTTTTTTTTTTGAAAAAAAAGAAGAAAAAAAAACAAACAAATAAAATAATAGGCATAATGTACTTTCCGTTGCAGAAACATTCAAATATTAACATGTAAACATCAAACATATAAATGTGCATTAAAGATGGCACCTTATAGCCATTGTTTCACCATTTTCCATATCAAGTTTGTGTTGAAAGTGCGGTAATCAAACACGGTTACCATAATTAGAATTTAAATGGTAATACAAACCGTTGGGAATTTTACCGCGGTTTATCGCTATACCAGTAATCGTTACATCCCTGATGGCCAGATACTGAAAGTTAAGTTAAACAAAGGTGCAAAAAAATTGGCAAAAAATGCATTTTCTGATACTCTAATTGCAAAGAAAACATGAAGACATCTAGGCGGCCTCTTATAACGGCAGTCTTAATACTACCTTTCCATAATTGTGACCCCTGCTTCCTCTGCAGAACCCTTCTACAGTATAGGAGACACATTTGGTCAGGGTGAGGACCACTGCCAGTTCGTAGACTCGTACAGGGACGGAAGGACCGGCCCGGCGTACCTCTCGAATAATCTGCCCTCAGCACAAGGTAAACAAGATCAGCTTGTGCACACATTGCATATTTGTGACCCTTAATGTTTTCCATGTGATCAGACTTTTTGGCTCTGGAGGTGTGCAGCTGCATTGATCTTATCTGTGCAGAAGACAGATGCAGACTGATGTCCTGATGGCGCTATTTAACAGGCCGACAAGTGGTTTGAATACTTTTTAACAAATCTAATGTGCTTTTTGTTACTGCTGACAATTTTCCCGAATTATGCCATAAATTCCTCGACCCTGGATGCTATTAGTTTCAGATCCTTTTGATACAGAGTGAAAATATGAAGTTCCTTAAGATAAGTGATGCATCACATTGAACATTTATTTCTTGTTAGCTGTATTTTTTCCTCAGTCACGTTAGCCTCCTGTGGGTTATCTGTCTCCAAGCAGGGGGTGTTGAAAACAGTCTGGTAACTGGTTTGTGGTCAAAGCAAATTTGATTCAGATGGTAAACAGAAACCTTTTGAAAATGAGAAATGACCACAATTGTTTTTTTTTTTGTTACTTCCAGTGTTTGCTTACTTTTTACCTTCTGGGTTTGATTTCCCAATAACATACATACACTGCAAATTCCTCCGAAAAAACAAACCATTGAAAATTGCAACTGTTAACAAGTACCATCAAAAAACCAAAATGATTATCCATGCATGCTCACTCCTTAATGCATTTGATTGTGCTTGTCATTTTTGTGAATGGCTATAAAGGGCATTTTTTCTCCGTTTTTTTGTCTTGTGGCAGGATATTATCGTGCATACCGACAGGAGCCAGTTTCATTTGGAGTTATTGGCCGACGTACACCCCACCCATTTGTGGGCTGGTATGAATGCGGCGTGCCCATCCCTGGGAAGTGGTAACCCAGGAAGAAGAGGAGACATTGTTACCAAGGGCAACAATTCTGCATTGTGCTGCAGGCTTTTCCCGTCATTGCCCGTATCAAACAGACTTTTGCCTGCAACCAAAAAGACACCACTACAAATTTACTACAGCTTCACAGAAAGAGAATATAGTACTTTAAAACAACTTAATGTATATCATTACAATGCACTTTTTATATAAAGCAGTCTGTATATGAGGGAAAAAGAAGCATGTGTGTTTTTGCCTATTTCAACTCTTGTCAAACAGTGCTCCAGTGCTATCCCAAAGACAGGTCAAAACCCAGAGTTATTTATCTCATCAAAATGCACACACAGTCAAAGCAGTCACATTGGACCAAAGCACAAGCTGAAAAGCAAACTGTAAGAATGGGCACTTAATGTGTGTATAGGTCTGTTAATTTTTTGATCATGAAATTTGTATTTCATAACGTAATGGCTTCTGACAACTATGTCTTTTGTTATTTGTGATTGTGTAACTTTATACTGTTTTTACATCCTTTTTCTATTCACAAGATTTCATTACAATTTACGGTGTATAAGTTTTGTATGTATACAGACAAAGAATAAAAGACAGAATATTGGCTCAGGAACTGTGAGAGAGATTGAATAAAGGTGTTATTGAAACCACAGCAATCCATAAACATGAATCATATGATACTGTCCCACTGCCACATTCTTTTCTAGCTAAAAAAAAAAATTCCACACGTGATCCAAGCTACTTAATCAACCGAATGGAAGATTTGAGAAACAGATGAGGTGTGGAACCAGTTGGAACGACAACTGATAAAGTTAAAATCTAATAAAAACAACATTTATTAGAATGAAGCAGGTGAGAGGAAAAAAGGAAATGCCAACTCAGGTGTTTGGCACTCAAGCAAGACGAACAAAACTATCAGTGGAGTGAAGAAACACAAAATAAATACCTAAATTGGATTTGTTGCACACACACTCAGTTTTATTGAACTTGAAATAAGACACAGATCTGCTGTTAGATTTGGAGAGGCCTGTAGTAGAAATTTGCAGAACCAATTATCACTGGTATATTCTGGACCGTTATAAAACTGATGAATATTAACTAGTGCTGTCAAATGATTAAAATGTTTAATCAGATTAATCACAGGGTTGCTGTGGATTAATTTTGATAAATCACGATTAAATATCATTAATTTTTAATCTATATTAATTGTGTTTCATTTTGCATGAGACAGACACAAGAAAGAAGGGAATATATGCACGTAAAGTGTTTGTCGCAAGCTGGGTGACGCATTAGTGCTAGCAGAATCCCTGACTATGCTTTGAATTAATGTGGAAATTTAAGTTGGAAGTGCTTTACAGAAAAGAAAAGTCCTTCCTGCAGAGTGTACATAATACCTTATGTCGGTTGACTGTTTCATCTCTTTTTTTTTTTTTTTTTTTTTTTTTAACTCAAATTCCCCATCCAGAGGGCCAACGTGTTGTTAAGCTTCTTCCATCTTTATGGGTTGGTTCTACTGTCCGTCACTGCTGGATCAACTGCCCATTTGTTCATGCGTGACGCTAACACTACTTGGACAAACTGCCTGAAATGTGTTGGCAGAGATGTTTGGAGTCATTCTGTGCTGCAGATGACTTAATTATGTTAAAATTTTTAACCAGATTAATCATGATGATGGATTAATCTGCATTAACGCATTCATTTTGACAGCCCTAATACTGACCCTTCACAGGGCGCTTATTCAAATACTCTGAAATTAAAAATTTCAGCCTTTCAAGATTAAAGTCTTGTGTTTATGAGAGAAAAACCTTGAATATCCTCTAAGAATAAAGTGGTAAATTACAAGAAAAAACTCATAAATTTATGAAAAGAAGGTGAATATTCTCTCAGATTTAATGTCTTCTGGTTGAGTGTGTTGGCAAAGTAACAAACCAAACTTTCCGTTATTAAACAGAGCACACAGTTTGTTTTGGTGGGCTAGCACTTATCACTTATCTAGAGGCCACATATTAATGAAACAGTTCACAGATAAACACCAGAGGCTGCGGAACAAACCACAATCCTTTCCTAAACCTAAGCAAATAATTATGATGCCAAAAGCCAACAGCAAAACAGCCAAACTGAAGATCTATATACAGAACATAATAATAATTAACTATCTACTGTATAAGCCTTCCCTTGAAGACAATTTCATCTGGGAGGCTTTTATTTTTCTATTTTTCAGACATTTAGACATCTAAATGGTATTTTTAGATATCTGTTTCTTTTTCCTGTAAATTTGCCATGTTGTTTTAAGAGAATATCCAAGTTTCATTTTTTGTTCATTTATAACTTTTTTTTAGTTGTTGCTTGAAATATTAGTCCAACCTCCCGCTTTGAAAAAAAAAAAAAAAAAATCTGTCATGGCCGCAAATTAATTAAATGCTTGTCTTATTAAAATATGGAATTCTGATGACCTTTTTACCACACACAAATGTTTCAAAGTCCTAATTTTTACACATTGTATAAATACTATATTTAATGCTTTTGTCTCCTTTGTTTAATTTGGTTTTCTTTAGTTAGTTATGAAATTTGCGTGAATGTCCAGAAAGTTGAGACGTTTTATGCAGGAAAAAGAACCAAATTTACAGGGTTCATAAACCTTTTCTGCAACTATAGCCTACAATTTGTATAATAAGTATGATAGAAAGGAAAAAGTACTACTGCCAGAATCACAATAAACCAGTTGGAAAATATTTCTTCACTAATAATAGAAATAAAAAGGTCTATTCTGTATTCTGTATTTGCTGTCCTTTAGTCATTACTCTATTTGTGCAATTTTAAGATTGCCTCTCAGCTGAGAATGGTAAGTCTTTGTGCAAAGTGCCAGAGCAGAGCCAACACTTTCATAAAACTGATTACGAGCTTTTTTCTATTCAGTAACAAGTACTGGTGGCATTCAGCCTCCAGACAATGTTCAACACATGCTGAGTAAAGTCTCTTTTTAGAATCAAGTAGAAGCTTCATGTGAATCAACAGACTTTAGCTTTATGTCATCCATCTTCCACTCAGACCTACAGGATAATAACACATCTGCCCTGGTGGTTTTAACCCATAAAGACCCAAACAACCACTGGCGACCAAAATCATTTACCACTATAGAATGTTTAATAACTTCTGATCCATTAAACCTATCAATCCATATGAGTAGTTGATGAAAAATACAGTTTGTAATTTTTTCATGGTCATCAGATATGACCCATTTGGACGTTCAGAGGCTCTGTAGTTAACATGGAAACACCCTCATCTTCTACAGCATTAATTCACCAGTAAAACCCATGGAGTTGGATCAATGATAGTGGATGGACACACTGGCTTTATGTTCTGTTAATGATTAATTTTGTTGAAAAAGTAACTTTTTCTTCATTTTTCTCTGTTTCTGATATTATGATAATGAACTTTAATCTGAGTTTTTATGAACATCTACATGATCAGTAAATTAAATATGGGAAAATACCTGATTTTCACTGAAAAAACACAAAGTAAAGAAGATAATATTACAGTAAATGATGATAAATGAGTGAAGAAAGGTTAAATACAGAGAAATAATAATTTGGGAACTGTCACCAACATCGCACTGGGTCTTTATATCAAACTGATAACAAAATTTAATCCAAGTGGTGAGAACAGTTGGGTTGAAGAAGTAACAGGGCGATCATATTGGAAGAGAAATGTACACCAAGGTGGAAAGGGAGGACACATAGGTTGATAAATACAACAATTCTGTTTCAGGATCATTGACCCAGAATGATATTTTTCAAAAACAATATGAAGAAACACATAATACAGAGGATAATATTATAATAAATGGTGATAAATCACTTAAAAAAGGTTACATACAGAGAAAAGTTTATTTTGGAACTACCACAAAAGTAACACTGGGTCTTTATGGGTTAAAGCCATGGATGTGATCCAAATCTGACTCATGTTTGTGCAGGAGAGGAAATTTCCAAGAAAATAATATTTTTACACATTGCGCTTTTTTTCCTCGCATCTTAACCTCTGCTTATTATTAAAGGACTGAACTGCAACCCCTTATCTGTGGTGCACAGGAAGTAGTTTTGTTAAATTTGGCTCCAATGCACAAAAACAGTCGGACTTAAAAACATTAAATTGAGAGAGACTTCTGAGAGGGCATAAAATATTTCCTGTGGGCAACGGTAGGAAGATAATGATTGTTTTTATAGCGATAGCAGACCAATTTGTCACCACTGTGGAGGACTGTTGTCAGGATTTCAAACATATTTTCCAGGTACACTGTGTATGGATGAAAGCTTCTCCTAGCATGTGTTTTCAGTGAGTGATGAGCCTCTTTTGATTTCTAAATATTTTCATTGGCTATTAATGCAACCTGTACAGAGAATAGTGATATTTAATTCAATGTGCAACAGGGAACCCCTCCTGCTCTGGGACAGATGGATACTGGAACCAGGAAATAGAGAATAGATTTATAAATCCTCCAAAGTTTT
This sequence comes from Sphaeramia orbicularis, assembly GCF_902148855.1. NCBI lineage: Eukaryota > Metazoa > Chordata > Actinopteri > Kurtiformes > Apogonidae > Sphaeramia > Sphaeramia orbicularis. The sequence continues at coordinate 36,398,088 of NC_043979.1, read as the reverse complement.
CATATGCATGAGAGGCAAAACAGAGAAGCAGAGGAAGAAGAGAAAAGAAAGAAGAAACAAGACGACAAACATGCTTCATAAACACGTGTACATGAAGGCTTCCACATCTGCAACAGATGTTAGCGGGGATAAAGTAATTGCTCGAGTGCAGTGTGTGCGTGTGTGTCCCGGTCAGAAATGATGAGTTCTGTCAGGGAGAAGAAGAAAAATAGATAAACCATAACCAGTACAATGGGACAATAAAGCGGGAAAACAAGACGCTGTCCAAAACTAAATCCTACACCGTTTCTTCCCCAAAGGCAGAGCTTGTTGGAGAGACTTAGCGTGTAGAGTGTGATGTTACAACTCCTAATTGGGGTATTTTAAAAAGTCTCTTCATCACAAGAAAATAAAATCCTTATATAAAGATTGTGACTTCACAGAATTAAAACCATCCTTTGTAAAAGCTTTTCAAGCATTTCTGCTTCACAGCTGCTTCTATCAACAGACATATGTTTCACCTAAGTGGCATAAATGTCATGTTAGCAAGATTAAAATAAAGTTCACAGCAAGGTCATGGAGTGGTGGATGTAACTGCTGTAGTAATTTTACAAATAATACAAATACTACATAAGCACATGTTTTAGATACTTGTACTTGACTTTAGTATTTCTACTGAATACAACTTTATAAATATTTAAATATGTATATAGTCTATTGAGTTTTAACACTTATTGGGTTTTTTTTATTGTTTGTTGCACTATCTTTATGCATGCAAATTTTTTTCTTGCACTTTAATCTGTTGCTGCCTTTACCCGTGAATTTCCCCAAAGTGGGATCAAAAAAAGTCTAATCTAATCTAATCTAATCTAATCCAACCCAGTTCTAATGTAATGTAATCTAATCCAGTTCTAATGTAATGTAATGTAATGTAATCTAATCCGATCTAGTCTAATCTAATCCAATCCAATCAAAATCGAATCTAATCGAATCCCTTTAGTCCACTTAATCTCAGAAGTATTATTTATTTATTTCCAATTTTATTTGCATGACAGCTTTAGGTACTGTTGTCACATACTTTCTCTCTGATGAAAATCATATATCTGCAATTATGTTGATATTTAATGTTTGTGATAAACTGAAGGATGGTGTGTTCTCAATCTCAGACAGTCGGTTAAAATAACACTGTCTTATAATCATTGCATGCTGGATCAACTCATAGTTAACATTATGGCTCTGTTATCTTAGCTCTGTATTTAGGTAGAAAATAGTCACGGTAAAATCACTGCCATTTTCTGTACGGTTTGTGTTGTCAGTGGCTGCACTATAGATCTGTCTGAAATCGTCCAAACAAGGTCAGAACTGTCATAGTTTAGTTTGAACCGTGGATCAACACACAGCAACTCAGCAAAAATAATAACATCATATAATAACTTAATACCCTCATAGGCCTCAGAATCAAACTCATTTGTGTAGAAGAAACACTGCCATTTTAGCATCAAACTCCATTCTTTTCATTTAGAGCTGTGTCCAGTGGAGTTTGTCACTTTGTCATTTTTTATGATCATTTTGTTTTGTTTTGCTTTGTTTTGTTTTTTGATCAATTTCAGCTAGGACCTTGGCATTAGTTCACCACTGGAAACTGCCAAACTGACTCACTAGTCCCTCTAGTGGTCACATATATTCACATTGAGACAGCTGTCATTTCTCTGCAAAACAACACACTGACATATTTGACATAATGTTGGAATCCTTTATTCTCTATACTCTAATGACGCTATTAGGTAATTTTTAAATATTTTAAAGTACTTACAGCTTCTGTAATGCAGTAGTATTACCATCCGTAAATACCACATAGAATGGTAAAACACAGACAGTGACAGTATTACTGGACAATAACTACTTGTATTCAATATTTTCACAGTGTGGTATATGGATTTTGACTTAACTGCAGGATTTGTCCATCACAGGTAAGAATATATGATCACAGAGCAATAAATCAGTTTTTTTTTTTGTTCTATGAGCGCTTTGCTATTTTTTTATTACTATTAGAGTATGTTATGTAGTACCAGGAGTGGGAGGGTGAGGGGGTGGGAAGAAGGGGACATGCTTAATGCCTCTGAAATTGAATATTGAAATGTTCAATGTAACTTAAATCTACGCCAAAAAATGATAAATAAATATGTTTAAAAAAACTAGATTATTTGCATTGATTTCAATTAATATGGTTCATGGTGACCTCTGTTACTTTGTACCAGCTGAACACATGCAGGATGAATGTTGTAGTTTTCTCTTCTAATTAAGAAAAGTGTTTTTAGCCTTTCTCCATTCAAGTTGAGGCTTTGGATTTTGAATTGGTTTGGGATTTGTTGCATCTGTTTTACTCTGTAAGCGTGGCCAAGAAGTGACATCAGAAGACAGATGAAATGGTGGTCGCCACCTACCTCAGTCCCATGTGCATGTACACAAGTACACAAGGACAGACACATACAAACACAATCTTTTAAATTTGTTCAGAAATGTTGAAATTGAGCTCATTTGATGCAGCCAAGTTAACACCATGACATCCATCTATAATGACACGCCACTAAAACATTATATGTCAGCTATTTTCCAGTGTCTGTCAGATCCTCTGTAATAGTTTTCATGCACTGAAGCGAAAGTCAAGGTCTGTGCACTGAGCAAACGACAGATCCTTTATATAAAAAAAGGCTAAAAGGCCATGCTCGCCTGATTGAGTCCAGGCCCAGCTGAATTTCCACACATGGTGATTACATTATAATTTAGCCACTCTTCAAACTAGCTCCTCAGCGCCAGTAAAGTCCTTTTCACATTAATGATAATGGAAGACCTCATTTCCATATATTTGAATATATCACAAAATTATGCTTAATTACAGGAAATTTAAAATCCCTGAGGAACAAAACTGTGGTTGTGAAAGAATGGAGGTCTTCTTACTGTTTTCCACATGCTGTTTTTTTTTTTTTTGTTTCTTTTTGATGGAAGTGGGTCACTCGCTATTTGGGCAGGAAAAAGTTAGACTTCATTCTAGAGAGCTTAAATCATCGCTAAAAGATTTGGTTGAAAGCTGAAGAAAAAAAGGGAAAAAAGAAGTGAAAGGGTGAGAATTAAATACTTAAAGACTAAGAATTTTACAAGCTATGTCATGTTTTATTTGATCATTTGTGTGAGGAACACATTCAGGTAAATGATATTTATTGAAGTGTTTCAGCAGTGGTTCAGGTCTGTGTGGTATTCACATGTATTTGGACACTTCCAGTCAGTCTGATTCCACTACTTCTACTTAAGTTAGTGACTTCCTACAGATGGGAAATGAGGGCTTTATACATATTGGATCTTGTCACATCAAAGCTGACTTTACTCAAAATATCATAACTTTTTTTCCTTAAAATAATCAAAAGAACACAACATTGAGGCAAAGGATATGTTTACTTATTACTGACGTGCAAATATCACACCTGTGGATGTGCACTTCGAGGACAAGGACCTCCGCTTCAACATGACGCCAATGTGGAAGTATCTTAAAGTTGTAATACCACTGACTGCCACTAGGGTTGGCTGCAAAAAGCCCTGGCTCCCATAGACCTATGCTGCATTCCAGGCAACCCGTAACCCGTGTTTTTCCAACCATCTACCAGTGAAAATGCACTGGAATGGCAGTCAAACACGTGACTTCCCACCTGTGAACTCATACAAGATCCATGTACTCCTAGATCTGCGCTCTGACGTCACATAGCCCATGAAACAACAATGGCAGTCCCCATGGATGCAGTGTTTATGCAAATTGTTTATTAAAACAAGGTATTGCTCTAACGTTATTTATCTGCAAATGTTCTGCATAATCAGCGGCTACTCTAGTTTTCAGTCCATTGAGTGCAAGAATAAATTAATACATATGTCACAGTAGAGATTGAAATCCAGTAGGATTCGTAATCCTACTAGGACAGATAGGAATTTTAGTTTGTCCTAGGACAAACTGAAATCCTACAAGAAATTAGGATCTGAAGATTAACCCTAACCCTAACCCCCCCCAACTCCCCCTAACCCTAACCCCCTAACCCTAACCCCTAACCCTAACCCTAGGACAGATAGGATTTCAGTTTGTCCTAGGACAAACTAAAATTCCTATCTGTCCTAGTAGGATTACAAATCCTACTGGATTTCAATCTCTACTGTGATACATATACAAATAACATAACATAAAGGACATGACAGCTTCTCTTGCCTAATGTGCCGTTTTTCCTCCTGTTACCCTCAAATAAGCTAAGTATGCTGCCCCTGCAGTGCGTTCACTTGTGCAAAGCTCGACAGCTAGTTAACAGTTAAAAGTCCTCCACTAAGCACACAAGGTTTGTCTTTTCTTGTCTTTTACTGAAGGCTTTTGTGATTATTTTGTATTGTAAAACTGTAACACAGAAATACAAACATATATCAGTGTATATACAGATGTAGAAATTATGTCAAACGCACAAATTAGCGGTCGTAACTAACACTGTATGCCACATGTGCTAGCTTATTCAAAACGGCTACAAGCTAAAACGGTTAGCGATTGTTAGCTAGCAGGACCATTAAACAGAAACATATACCAATAAACCACACTGCGGTCTACAACATGACGTTTCTCTCAACGTAAAATATGAAACCTTAATGATTATCACTGCATATTACTCACAGACACATAGTCTCCAAGGCCGAAGCATATCACACAGCATTCAGCAACAACCGGTATAGTGAAGTCTCTGTCTCATACTGCGCATCTGCGCTTGACTGAACTGCGTGATTAAGTGGATAATTACTGTGGCCAGTAGGTGGCAGCAGAACATCAATTATTTCAGAGCAGCTACTACTTTAATGTTTTAAAACTGACATTCACTTTTTGACCCTTTTTTAACTTTTAACTTAATTACATTATGAACTTAACTTAGAGACAGCACACAAAGAGCAAGCACCTCTGGCAAAAGAAATGATTGTAAATGAGCATAAATCCTGTACGGTCCGCCATGCTGGTTTGTTAGCTAGCTACCACAATTCCTTACCTTCAGGCAGTTTGATGTGACTTGTCTAGAACGCTACAAAGTCGTGAGTCGCAGCTTGAAATGACTTACAATCTCAAAAACCTGCCTGGAACGCAGCATTACAATTGACATTTAACCCAAATTAAAAAAAAAAAAAAAAAAAAAAAAAAAAAAGTAAAATAATATGAAATAAAATAAATATTTTTCCCCCCCCAATCTCATCCATTTTATTTTGACACAAATTAATAATTTGGTGTCTGTCTTCTAAATTTTCCTTTGATTGACAGCATGTTTGCCTGATTTTCTAAATTTCAGTTTATGTAGGCTAATGAAACAGTTTTCCTGACATACAACTCCACTGTAGTTGAGGTTAAAAAGTTCCACTAACATGACTGTAAAATAACTTTGTTTCACAATACTACATAAAATTTACTGTTTTAGCGAGTCAGTAAACTAGCATTTAGTATGAGCTGACCTCTGACCCTTCAGGCTCCTGTTGTTCCACCCTATTTTCTTAATATGATCACCTATGGCTTTGATAAGCAAATATACTTACGGGCAAATTGGAAACTGCTGTCTTCGCTGGGCAGCCTGGTGGCATAGTGGTTAGTATTTCCACCTCACAGCTAGGATTTAGGTCCACTTCTTAGTCTCTTCTTTGCCCCTGACTACAGTGTTGATGAAGATCCAGAGTCCTAATGTGTGTGCTGTATGCTAATGCTAATTGCTAATGCTAGGTGACTGTGTGCGTATTAGGATGTTTAGTAAGTAATTTGCAGTCAGGGAAAAAATTATTAGACCATCAAAAGTCATCAAAAACAATGATTATACAATCAAGTACTAACTCCTGTGTGTATCATGAGACTAAAACAGACAGAAAAGAAAACATGGAATGCCTAAAAGCACTGTTTTTGTCAGTACAATGCCATAGATATTGATGTAAGAACTGAAGTGATTTTGGTTATTATCAAGAAAACCATGGGAACTGGCTAGATATCAGCTCTTAAATTAAACTATTGTGTGCTATTTTTATTGTTATCATTATATTTGTCCAAACAAATGCACCAGGCATGAAAATGAACAAGAAATTGAAGAAAACAAGGGTGGTCTAATCATTTTTTCCACGACTGATTAGCACAGTAAGTCAACCATTTAAAACAGCAGTTCAGAAACCAATGGGTAATGTTACGTTTCCATTTTGGCCACCATGATATCAGCCTTTTGGAGTCATAAGTGATTATATTTGGACAAAAAGATGATGGCCAAATTGTAAACTACTGGCTTTAAAAGAGAAGTAAAGAAACCAATTTGGGTAATGTCACATTTCCTCCATCCTCAAATTATGTACAGTCCTAATCCTCATCCACTCCATTTATTTATTTGCTCGACATATCTGATTTCAATATAATTCAATTGGTTTTGTCGTCTCACATATGTCTGCGCAGACCGGTTAAAAATACCCCTGACACAGTGAATATTTTCAGTAAAGTCATAATCCATGTGTCCAAAAGCCTTCACATTTCCAGTTGTGCTTCAGTATGGGCTGTTAAAGAGTTCAATATTTAAAGGTATATTTCTAAAAGGTATTATTATATTTGAGTCTAAAGTGCAGATGTTGAAACTGAAGCTGTTTTTGTCTGTTGCTGTTTTGGTTTAAGGAAAAACTACACCTGATGGACAAAGAAAGTAGAGAGGAGCTTAAAGTTTTAACTCTGTAGGCCTGTATAAAAAATGTTACATGTACTGGAAGTGAAACTACACTGGCAGGAGAGAATATTCATCGTAACTATGGGAATACTGAGTATCTTTAGCAGTGTATGTTGAAATGACAGGACTGGATTGCACAAACAGGAGCCATAAACAGCAGAGAAACAGAAAAAAAAGGCCTACAACTCCAAACAAGCATTTCCTGAAAAACAAAGGCGTCGTGAAAGTAAAAGATCTGGGAATTGTCAAATGCTCAGAGACATAATATTTACTGAACTCCAAGATGACATAACAGTCAGGCTACATTGACAGAGGCTCGGTTGTTTTGCTCGCTGCTTGCCGCTTTTTTAATGGGGGTTGGATGAGAGTCGGGGCTCTTTTTGTTCGACAGTCTGAGCTCATTGTAAAAGCTCGTTTTGAACTCAAGTCTGCTGAGACTCGCAATTATATCATTTTTTTGGCACATGAATGGGTCACGCTAAATCCTAGAACCAAAGCTCTAGGGGGGCAGGATTGAAAGGTCAGTGTAAAGAAGCCAAAAAAAAAACCCCATTTTTATCTTTTATCTTTTCAGGTTTTTCTTATCTGCGTAGGAGGTTTAGGGTTACACATACTGTTAAAAGTCTGAAACGTGAGCTTTAATGTCCCAATGTCTCATTTCCTATTGCGGAAGAAGCAGTAGGAAAAAGGGCAGACACAATGTAGTGACGGGGGACTTAGAAAACAGACTACTCATGTCATGAAACACTGTGGAAGTCTTTAAACTCAGCTCCTGTTACCTAGAAAAGATTTCCAACATCCATTCAACTTGCCTTAAAAAGTAAGCACACTATAACCCTATAAAACACACTAAAAAAAAAACACTATAAAAACCCAGTGTTACTTTTGTGACTGTTGCCAAATGAATTTTTCTCTATTTTTAACCTTTCTTAAGTGGTTTATCACCATTTATTCCAATATTATCATCTGTATTTTGCAAGTAAAAATCAGGCATTTTCCTATATTTAATTCACTGATCATGTAAATGTTTATAAAAGCTCATACTGAAGTTGAGGGTTATTATATCAAAAACAGAGAAAACTCAAGAAACAGATCCATTTTGCTGCAAAATATATCAAATAAGTATGTCCATCCACTGTCACTGATCCAACTCCATGGGTTTTACTGGTGAATCAATGTTGTAGAGGATGACAGTGTTTCCATGGTAACTATGGAGCCTCTGAATATCCAAATGGGTCATATCTGATGACCGTGAAAAGATGAAAAACTGCATTTTACTCCAATTGTTTACATGTATTGATAGGATTAGTGGATCAACAGGTATTAAACATTTTAGATCCTTAGATGGTTTTGGTCGGTGATGGATGTTTGGGTTTTCTTAAGTGACTTATCACCATTTATTTACAATATTATCCTCTGTATTTTGTATTTTATCAGTAGAAATCTAGGATTTTCCAAAATTTAATTCACTGATCATGCAAATGTTCATAAAAGCTCAGATTAAAGTTGAGGGTTATTATATCAAAAACAGAGAAAATTGAGTAAAAAGTGACTTTTTCAGTAAAATCTATCATGAACTGAACATAAAACAAGTGTCTCCATTTACACTCGTTTATTAAAACTCCATGGGTTTTACTGGTGAATCAATGTTGTAGAAGATGACGGTGTTTCCACAGTAACTACGGAGCCTCTGAAAGTCCAAATGGGTCATATCTGGTGACCATGAAAAAATGACAAACTGCATTATACACCAATTGTTTACATGTATTGATAGGATGAATGGATCAACAGATATTAAACATTTTATATCAGTGAACGATTTTAGCCGCAGGTGGATGTTTGGGTCTTTATGGGTTAATAAAGACCTGTTGTTATATGTCCAGAGTGCACACACACACACACACACACACACACACACACACACACACACACACACACACACACACACACACACACACACACACACACCTCAGTCTAAAGGCAGTCAAATAAGTAAATCTTTTTCCAGGTAATTAGGTCAGGCTAAAAGAAAGTGCTGCCCCATATCCCAGTTCTGTCAACAGCTAAATTCATTTCATGACATGGGTATCTAAAATTACTTTATGTGATGGGAACAAAGCTGCAAAAGCAAAAGGAGAGCGAGGTATTTTCTTACACTCTAGGACCAACAATGATCGCTACTGACCTTCCGTTACGACTGCGTGTGAGGTCTAAAAAGTGCATTTAACATCTCCCATGAGTCATTACATGCAACAGCAGAGGCGCACGCACATAAACAAATGCACATGTGTAAATATACTGCACACCTGCACACCTTTATTACACTCCAGTTTATCCTATTACTTTGGGCAAATCTTGCTTAATCCACTGACTTTGAAATAATAGAGTCCTTTATTGGTTCATAAAACACAAAGATAGGGTTAAGGATTATGGGTAATTGTTCCCTAGGCTTTTCTTAGTTGGCCAACAAATCCACAATGTCATCCTATCTTACACAGATCTGATAAAGAGGCAGTGAAAGGACTTGACTGAGTAATGGTGTCTTTATGGTCCCTGTTAAACCCATAATGAAGTCAGTTTTAGACACTGTGATCGATTAATGAGTCTCCAAACCTCCAGCCTGCCAAGAAGGGGAGGGGCTGATTCTGTCTCTTTGAAGGTTTTCTCATCATGAACTTTTCTCTGTTTTCTATTTTAGGTTAGTTATTCTGCTGCATATGCACAATTAACTGTTTTTAATAAGAGTCTCAGTGATGATGATGACTTTGGAAAATATTTAATTGACTATTGACTTGTTTTTAAAGAATATATGCATGTTAAACAAACTGTGAACTAAACAGTAACGCTTTCTTCCTCTGCTCTGGAGGTTGTGCAATCCTTCCCATTTGTTTGTGATGCAGGGATTTTTATGAGACTTGGATAGAGAACGGGCCATGGGTGAACCCCTTAGATTTTAGAGCTGATGCATAATAAGGGGTGGAGAGTTTTTGGTAGAGTGGAGAACCCCAATCCACAATAAAAAAAAAAAGAGTATTTTTCTAAACAGGCATTTCCCATTTTAAGAAAAAAATCTGTCCCTATGACCTTTATTTTACAAAATATCTGTTCACACAATGACACAAAACAACTACAAATTAGCACAAATACTTAGACAATCCATTGTGTTTTTTTAGTGGACTTAAAGGGGTCATATTTTGCTAATCCCACTTTTATTTGTCTTTGGTACATTTATTTGTGTATTTGGACCTGAATAGTTCGAGAAGTTTGAATTTGAACCCAAAGTTATCTTTATATTCATTTTGGAAAAAACCGAGTGGATTTCTACAACCCGTTTTAATTCCTGCTTAATTTGTTACGTTTTATAACTAGTTACGTCACGACATTTGCACATATAAGGTCAAGACTTCCGACTAACATTTCTCAGAATATGCCATGATTATTTGTCAGCAGCAGCGGTTGCAGTAAAAACTGAAAATATGTCCAAATTTCAAGCTGATTACCTCAGATGTTCAGTTGTTGGTTGAACGGGACAGAGCAGCACAGCCAACAACCTGGAGGGGGTGGGACATGAAGTGGCTCATGTGCATTTAAAGGGCCAGCGTTCAAAAGAACCTTTCTGGTGTCATTACTCAGAAATAGGGTTGAAGATGGACCTGTGGAGTTGAATTAATGAAGAATTCAGACCCAAGCATAGCATGTACAGTTTATGTAGACCACAGGGAAATGTTTTAAAATGCATAATTCCATTTTTTTTTAAAAAGTAAAATATCACTCCTTTAAGCCCGGTTTGCAGCCACAGCCTTATGTTTGATGTTTCAGGTGGACAATAGGCCTGCACGAATTGGACTGTGCTGCTATATTTAGTTTTCAAACCTCTTCATTTTCTTCATGCATACACACAGACCAGCATTTTTAACAATCTTTTCGTATTGATTTGAGGCTCAAAGGGCATTAGGGATCTGTCTGCAGACATAATATTCATAATTATGTTTATATAATCACATAAAAATAAGAATTGTTGTGTTCTTGTTATATTAAAATGAGGTGTTTACTATATCTACAGAGGAAGCAGGTCACATCCACAGAGTTACACAACCATTTTTCTGCAATAGCTCAAAACAAACTCATTTTCCTCCTTTTTCTGCTTCATATTTGGTCATTCAGAGTTAAGGTGCATCACTTATGTAATGTTTTTGTCCTTCCTCTGCTATCTAAAGCCCTCCTCCCAAGAAAGAACCACTTAACTGTAACTTCACCATGAAAATGGCAAGTTTTGACAGGGAGACACATCTTTTTTGTTCTTTTGTTGGGATTTAGTCATTTTACAGCCACAATGGTCAGTGTATCTTTTGGTAATTGGGTTTTCTTTTCAGAAACAAAACAAAAACTAGTGGTTAATTGATTTTCGTTTTAAAATGGAAGAATTGAAATAGAATTTCAAGGCGTTTTTCTTTTTCAGTGTCAAAACAGATAAACCAAGTTTAAAAAACGGATTGATTTTTGTTCTCTTCCGAATAACAAAAAACAAAGTTACTACCTGACAGAAATGGAAAAATGGACCAAAAACACCTGATTTTTCATTTTCTGGGACCAGATGTTGTTGTTTTCATGGAAAGAGCACTAAGGCGGTCAGTGTATCTTTTGGTAATTGGATTTTCTTTTCAGAAACAAAAGAAAAATTTGTGGTTAATTGATTTTCATTTTAAAACAGAAGAATTAAAATTGAATTTCAAGGCATTTTTCTTTTTCAGTGTCAAAACAGATGAACTAAGTTTAAAAAATGGATTGATTTTCGTTCTCTTCCAAATAACAAAAAAGAAAGTTACTACCTGACAGAAATGGAAAAACGGACCAAAAACAGAAAATGAAAAAAAAAACAAAAAAAAACAGGCGTTTTTGGTCCATTTTTCCATTCCTGTCAGGTAGTAACTTTCTTTTTTGTTATTAGGAAGAGAAAACAAAAATCAATCCGTTTTTTAAATTTGGTTTATCTGTTTTGACAGTGAAAAAGAAAATTTCAATTGTAATTCTTCTATTTTAAAGTGAAAATCAATTAACCACTAGTTTTTGTTTTGTTTCTGAAAAAAAAATCCAACTACCAAAAGATACACTGACCCACAAAGCAGTTCCATCTGTACTTACTATATATTCCACCAAAATGACTTCTCTCTTGACACCATTTTGCAAATGTGGTGTTGCAGCATCATGTGCCTGAGAACTAGCCAAACAACCCTAAGAACTTTTACCCCCATTCCAGATTGATATTGGACAGTACCAGGCCTTTCTACAGCACTGGCACAGAGCTGACAAAGTGTGGAGATGGGTCTGACTGTAGAAGACTATAAGAGTTATTATCCATTTAACCAAAGTGCCCCGAACAGACAAAACTAATGCAGAGCAACTTAACCATCTGGTTTTAAAACAGGTCAGTGCAGCAAACAGCAGTCAATTACCTCAGTGCCAAAAGGGTTCGGCAGAAAGTATGGATTTGACAGTGTACTTTTCAGTCATTAACCACTGGACTAAAGTCAGAATGTGCACCTTTCTAACTGTGAGCTGATCTGACACTCTATTTCAAACTCTTTGGATTAAAGCTCATTAAACCACCTCCAGTGCTCTTGTCATATGCCAAGTTACTCAAAAGTTCTATTACTTCATTATTATTATCCTCTACCTCTGTAGCAGATACAAATACGTCATTGGAAAAGTCCATGCCAGTGGAAGCCAAGGCCAGGAGCAGCTTTTCTAGACAATCAAAACACAACGCTGGCAGGGGGATCTACCTTTGACACGTTTATTGTTTTGGAAGTCACTTTTCTCCATGTTAACTTTCCAACACAGTGGCCTCCATTGTGTAGTTCAAGTATATTAGTCCATCGTAATCTTTAGAGGCAGTATAATATTTGCACTGCTCTGATATGACCACGTCCTTCCAAAACACTATCACCATAAAGGCCTGTGCCTGTGAACTCAACATGAACCGCAATAAATTACTCTCACTATGTTTGGTATTACTTTCGCTGTACCCTTGCACTTCAGAAATGGCTTGTATTCACTAACATCCAAAGAATAAATGCTTAGAAAATTGGTTGTTTTGTAATAACAAAATTCGTATCTGTTTTTTATAGTGTTATGAAATAAATCTATAGACCATGAAGCCCAGACAGTCCATCAGATCATGTCCTGAAGGCCAAATAAAATGCATAACATGATTTTTATGTGTTTCTACAAGTACCAAAGAAGATCAATTATGAAGCAGGAAATCCAATTTGGAGCCTTATCAGAGGTCAAATAAATCCACAACAGTCTGTACTCTTTTGAAGCAAGACCTTGCAAAATTGTGAAGTTATCAGACGGCCATTGATTGTCGTCCCTGTCTGAACTGAGGTAAAAAGAATTAAGCACAAATCTTCATAGTACAAGCTCCATAGTGTTGAACATATTTAATTTAACAGTGAAGAATCAATAAAACTGGATAGCAGCGTGGAAGGATCTATTTTACAGACCAAAAAAACATGGTCTGTTCATTCTTTCACACAAAGATAAAATGTCATTGACTTTTTATTATTATTAATTTTTTACAAGACACACAAAATAACAACCAAGGAAGAAAAAGAGACCTGTTTACAACCAAATACACAATATTGCTTACAGCAGCCAATTTGTTATATGATATTTCCACACAAACATTTTTATTTTTTTTGGTTAATAGATTAATATCAGAATCACCAAGGGGTTGCTATAAACCTAAAAACACCCAAAAGTACAAAAAGTAAAAGTACTCTCTCACTGTATTAAATACCTTTCTCAATAAAGGTAAGAGTCAAGTTATAGTTTATTGATCACCTTTTTTCGGTTGCCTAGTTGTGTAATGAAAGTATCTTTTAAGAGCAGTGGTTGTTTTGGATGGCCCTCAGTACAAATGAGTCTAAAATGACACTGAAATAGGAAATGGAAGAATTTTTTTTACATACAGTCGTGGAAAAAATGATCCGATCACCCTTGTTTTCTTCAATTTCTTGCTCATTTTCATGCCTTGTACAACTAAAGGTACATTTGTTTGGACAAATATAATGATAACAACAAAAATAGCTCATAAGAGTTTAATTTCAGAGCTGATATCTACCATTTTCCATGTTTTCTTGATAATAACCAAAATCACTTCAGTTCTTACATCAATAGCTATGGCATTGTACTGACAAAAACAGTGCTTTTAGGTATCCCATGTTTTCTTTTCTGTCTGTTTTAGTCACATGATACACATAAGAGTTAGTACTTGATTGCATAACCGTTGTTTTTGATGACTTTTGATGGTCTAAGAATTTTTTCCATGTCAATTTGCGAGGCTTCAGAATCTCTGCAAGATTGGACAAGTTTTCAGATCAAACACTAACAAATGCTATTTCCAAGCACATAATAAACACAAAAGGTCAGAAAAACAAAAACCAAAAATTTCTATTGGTTAATTTTAGTTGATAGATGAGATATTTTGACTAGAAATGAGAAAAATACACTCGGTAAGATTTCGATTTTTTTTCCAGTTTTCAGAGATCAACCCGCCTCCATTGGAAATAAGCGACTGAATTAGAGACAATGACTTTAATAATGATCTGAATAAAGACCACAGGCCCCAATGTCCCCTGTCCAAATTTTGTGTTTTTTTGTCACTTGTGGTCCATGTCCTGGAGTTGATTCTTTAAACTGAAATAGTTGGGTTTCCTCACTTTTTTTTTTTTTTTTTTTTTTTGTTACAAGTAAAGTGTCATCTTCTCTTGATAAGTTGGTGTCACTGAAATGAATCAGGAGGCTTTTTATTTTTTATTTGTTTATTTAACCTTTATTTACCCAGGCAAGCAATTAAGAACAGATTCTTATTTCCAAATGATCCAGTAGTAGTGTTGATTGTCTGCTAAAATATGATGTTATTTGCTAATTTGATAGGATACTACAGACCATTAAATAATATGGATACCGGATGATGTAGTCTGAAAAGTCATTGTAAACGCAATGAAATGCAAGGCAAGCAGTTGAAAAACATAAAACAGACATGCCTCTGCGTGCAAGCATAGTATGGAAACTGTTTTACTTTATTATGTCTCTTTTTTCTCAACTCATTTATAGACCTAAGAGAAGCTGACAAGTTGACTTATTTCTCTTTGCCATGTGTTAGATGAAGGTGGAATATGTGAGTTACTCTACTGGAATTTACCCCCATATGTCTCTGGGCTATTGAGTAGTGTTTCTCATCTGCTGCAATCCTTCAAAGTCAATCAGACTTGGCCCATTTTTGGTGAAAACAGTTGATGCAAATAATTATTATCATTTGTTTGAATCTATATAAGAGCCACAGGTAGAACAGTACAGTCAGTGTCGTTTAAGTCAGCTTCCAAAAAGCATAAACCGCCTTGTTTTACGTTTTATTGTCTGACACGTCAGAACAGATCTACAAATCTACACGCAACTTAAAACAAATGCGACAACATGTTTGCAGTTGCTGTTTGACCACCTCTTGCCTGTGGCTTTTTGAATATAATATTTCTTCTTCATTTTTTCTCAGTTACTAGCCTTTATTTCCATCTGTGTTTTATAGTTCTTCCCTTTCTGTGTCTTGGTTTTGAGGTTGTAAATGTTACACCCTTCGCCAGTGGCTGAGGAAACAGACAGACAGACAGACAACACAACAAAAACAAAGAAGCAAGCTGGATTTACAGGCTGTAGTTTTGCACAAAGACGTCATTGACCGTGTCCTCTTACACATGTCAGACATTGTTACTTATCATTTAACTGCCATTTGAAAACACTTCAGGGACCAGTTTTATTTATAAACAGAGAATAATAGCAGATGTGGAATAAAGAGAAACACAAGTACTTCCGTGTGCATGCATACGCTTCCCCATACGCCTGTGTACGGATCACACGCTAACAACACAGATGCGAAAATAATGGCGCATAAAGACTCCACTCATTGACTCTATAAATGGAAGTGATGCTAAATCCAGACCCCAGTGCGTTCCAATATCTTATAAACATGAAACTGGAGGGGGGGGTTAAAATGCACCTTCTTGGCAACTGTATTACACTGTTAAATCTGAATAAAAGAAAATAACAAATAAAAGTCACATCATGAAAATCCATCTCATACCAAAGGGAAGTTATACATGGAAAAGTCAGAATGCAGTTTCCCGTAGTGGCTTCCAAGGCAATATTTCACATAATGACTTATTAATCACTGCATTAAAAAACATCCTCAGCTGTGGAGCCAGGAGATGTTGTGAAAGAGAAGGTTGATCTGTTCTGGCTGATTGGCTAAGTCCCACCACTGTGGATGGAAAAGTCACATCACAACAGGAGCTGCCTGGGCTGGCTGGCTGGCCGACGCATGACGACGGCCAACAAACGGAAGCACAAGGACAAAGGGAGCACAACGTAAGATGTTTATGGACTCCATGAGCAGATTTACAGCGACAAGGCATCTGCTGCATGTACGTATGAATGTAGGATCACTGGATGAAGAAGCAATGGGGAGGACATGCACATCCTACTATCCAACAGAATGGGAACTGGATCAAAAAACATCTAAAGGATTAAACAGAGGAAGAGGCTTGTGCTAGAAATGTTACAGAGCAAATAAAATCCGTCAACAGGAGCTATTTATTCATGTACTGATCAGTGGAAAAGATATCAAAGTTTGGCCGATGTGACTTTATAAATTGAAAACAACATGAAATGAATATTTTTATATCAAAGCTGACCACCTACAGAGAGTATAGACCAGGGGTGTCAAACTCATTTTAGGTCAGGGGCCACATGCAGACCAATATGATATTAAATAAAATAGTAACCTAATAAGATCAACTCCAAGTTTTCTCCATGTTTTAGAGTGAAAACAAGTGTAATTACATCATGAAAATCACATCCACAAATTATACTTTTATTAAATGTGAATAAAAATGAAAAACCATGAACAATCAAGTGCAGTTTTAATAGTAATAATAATATGTCTCAGCTTACCATTTACTCATGTTTGCTGTGGTTTTATATTATTATTGAATGTGTGTCATGCTGCCGCTACACTGTAATTTCCCATTTTGGGATAAATAAAGTCTATCTATCTATCTATCTATCTATCTATCTATCTATCTATCTATCTATCTATCTATCTATCTATCTATCTATCTATCTATCTATCTATCTATCTATCTATCTATCTATCTATCTATCTATCTATCTATCTATCTATCTATCTATCTATCTATCTATCTATCTATCTATCTATCTATCTATCTATCTATCTATCTATCTATCTATCTATCTATCTACAGATGACAGTGGATGTACAAAGGCACAAAACATTTAATAACAGGCAGAATTTTGTTAAATTTACACATATTTCTCTTCAGACATTTCAGGTTGCTCATATTTGTTCATGCAATTCACATTATTTTGAAAGGATAGTTTGTAAATGTAAAAATTTTCATGAATTTAATTTTTTTAACGCTCAAAGAAAAATCTAGAGTTTTCCTTATATATACAGTAGGTTACTATGATAGTATTTTACTGGTCCGACCCACTTGAGGTCTTTATGTGGCCCCTGAACTAAACATATTTTGACATCCTTGACTGTTAATATCTCAGTATAATTTTTTCACCTCACAAGTTCATCCCATGGGCCGGATTGGACCCTTTCGTAGGCTAGTTTTGGCCATGAGCCATATACAGTCACAGAAAAAATTATTAGACCATCAAAAGTCATCAAAAACAATGGTTATGCAATCAAGTACTAACTCCTGTGTGTATCATGTGACTAAAACAGACAGAAGCAAAAACATGGAATGCCCAAAAGCACTGTTTTTGTCAGTAAAATGCCATAGCTATTGATGTAAGAACTGAAGTGATTTTTGGTTATTATCAAGAAAATTATGGCAAATGGCTAGATATCAGCTCTGAAATTAAACTCTTATGAGCTATTTTTGTTGTTACCTTTCTATTTGTCCAAACAAATGTACCTTTAGTTGTACCAGGCATTAAAACGAACATGAAATGGAAGAAAACAAGGGTGGTCTAACAATTTTTTCCACAACTGTAATTAACACCCTTGGCATAGACTTTAAAGGTGCTGATGCTACTTTGCTCTATTGCCGTGCTCAGTATACTTATTGCTAACAGGCACGGTGACATGGATGTTCTTTCTTCTGGGTCATGCAGTTTCCGCTGCTATCAAAAACATGTACTCTGGACTAGATTAATGCTCCTGTCAGTTCCTCTGGCCAAGGTACCGGCCTAGATCTGGACTTGGTCCCAGCGGAGACCTTCAGTGGCAGCCCACAGGTCTCTGTGTTTAATGTATGATGGATGAAATACTGAGGTTGAATTTCCCTACAGGGAAATAAAAAATGAACTTTATTTTCTGTTTTGATAACAGTATTTGAACATAATATTGGAGGAAAATGGCCTTTTTGTGAATATGGTCGATTATCTGTCACCGTAATTCATGCTCCCTGGTAAACAGACATCAATTTTTAGTAAAATGTCCCATGAACCCACTTCAGGCAGCCTGAACGGTTAAAAGTAAATTTTGTTTACAGCCAGACATTTCCCATAGTGGTTTTTACAGACCAAAACACAGCCTGAAGGAGACAGAATAACTCATAAGGCGGCCAGAAACAAGAGTCCAAATAAATGCTACTGTCGCTTCCTGTCTGATGTGCAAACAGGCAAATGCTTTACAGCCAAACTCTCACACATCCGTAATCACACTTTTTATAAGGTGATAATAGGTTAATATTGTGTTTACACCTTCACTTGTTCAGCTGCCCCCAAATGACCAAGAAACTTCAGTTTTAAATTTGAGAAAACTGGCTCTTTAAAAGTGGCTGCATGAAAATTCAGGCAAATTAAAGGTTAACAAATGTCTGGCTCTATTAGCTCAGTGTAAACACAAATATTTGATGTTCCTATGCATACCCATTGTTTTTTGTCCATAGATTGAATTATCTTTTACAGTTTAATTGTTTAATCATTGCCATAGTTAACACTTACTCACACATACATGCACTTGTACTGTTTGAAGTGGAATTTTGTCCATAACAAGTTCTGCAAGTGTTTCTCTGCTAATTAGGCGTTAAAAAGCTGATGTAATGTTGATTATGAGCCCATCCTCCACAACTGTGATTCTTCTTGTGTGGGTGTTTATACAAAACCTTCTTCAACATCTAGTGTAAGTGGGAGTAATTACTTGTGTGTTCTGTCAGACTCTGCGCACATATACAAGTGTACTTTGTGTGTGCATGTGTTGATCATAAGTGGAGCAGGCTCCTGAAGCCCTTCATGGTACCCTGGATGGTAAAAGACTGTGGCAGATGTGTGAGGATGAGGTCACTCACGTGCTGTGTTAAAGACTTACACTGATGCTGAATCACCTCACATGGACACAGAGCAGCAGAGGGAGGGCTGAGAGGAATAGTGAGAGAAACAGACTGCATAATGTTGGAAAGCTGACAGAGAAAAATATTTATTAGTTAAATCTGTCCTAATGTAATGAAGAATTATCATCGAAAATGGAAGATTTTAACTGGCAGGAAATGAACGAGGTGCAACAAATTTGTCTCCGAGATACAGAATCAGTCATATTAATCAGTCTGTTTGTTTTGACACGAGCCACTGCAATGGAGAAGAAGCTTAAAGCCAGAATCTTCACAGGAAAAAAGTGAGAGTAAGAAGAGAAACAGGCCCAGAAGACATTGTAAGATAGAGTGGCAGGAGTTAAATGAACAAGAGGAATCAGTATGGAGGAAGCAGTGAGAAAGGGAATGTGAAATTAGCTGGGACAGCAGGAAGAATGCTTTGAGGGCTTAGATTTTGAAGCCTTTCTCCCCGACTACTAGTTCGACTGCCAATATTGCATCTGTTTCTGAACACTGCAGTGACTATGGAAAATCCCCTGGCAGTGGGAATCTCTATTGCACACAGACACACAAACACATGACCACATGAACACAAACATGGGCACCAGACCTGCGGGTGTACCCTCTTCCATATCTACGCTTCGATCTCATATGTAACTCACGCCAACACTGACCTTTGCCACAGGCTTGGACGTTCTTGCCACTTAAGTTTATCCAGATTCCATCTCCTGCCACATCCTCTCATGTTTTGCTCATCTAATTTCCCCCGCAAGCAAATACCACTTCATGCCACATTCACGAGTTTCAAATTGATAGACAATCAGTGGTTGGTTCTTGCTATAGAGCAGCAGTCTAGACTTTCTTCATCATTTCTTTTCAGTTTTCTCTATTTCAGATTTGTGAATTAAGGGCCATGGCAGGTGAGTGTGAACAAGAAGAACACCTCTGAAGTTCTGAAAGTATTTGTGGGAACTTTTTTTCATACTCTTTGAATGTTGACCTCAGTGTCTTTTTTTTCTTCTCTTTTTCAAAATACCTTCTGTTGTGACACAGTCATTTTTTCCATGCTGGTTTCTGCTCCTACTTTTCCATGTGGAGATGTGTTTAGACAGACAATGAAATATAGCAGAGCAAAATGATGAATGGATTTTGATGGATTCTTGCAAAAATACAGACAACAGTCTCTTCTGTCCAGCATGATCTCATTATGTACAGTATGACATATGAAGTCAACAGAGAGCAGTTTTTCCAAATTAAAATAGCTTACAATAGTCACTTTTCCATTGACCCTCAAATTGCGCAAATATAACTAAAAATTTACCTAATGGAAAAACGACAATTCGCCAAAAGTCTCATTTTTCGATTAAAAGTTTTTGCGCTGGCAAGAGATGGTTTTTCGGACGTAGTGCAAATGGTATATCACGCTGAACTGGAATGGAAAGACCTTTTTTTTGCAACTAAAGTCAGGTGAATTAAAAAAACGGATGTTGATGGATGTTACAACAAGCAAAGAAGAAGAAACATGTCGCGGTATGTGTGGACACACCAGGAAAACCCAATCATTTTTTAATTTAGTACAAGATAGAGGGGTAAAATATGATAATAACAAATATATCTGTAAATCAACACCATATTTACATTCATCGCTGTGTTTATGGAATGACTTCTCGTGTCATCTCGTGATAATAAATAAACAAATTGTCGCATTTGTGATTTAATAGAAAAACCGACATTAAGCACTTCTGTATTTTTGACATTTAGTAAATATCAGCAAAGTTTTGCGCAGATGTCCAATGGAAAAGTGAATTATGAGCATTCAATCCCACTGTAAACCAGGTTTCAGGAATTGGCTGGTGGGGGGTAAAACCTCCTCATGATGCCTCTTGGGTAATGCTAACAACAAGAGTGAAGCTGTGATCGGTCTACAGAGCCAGCAGAGGATTTCTCAAATGCTCAAGAAACACGCCGACTGCCTCTAATCAGATGGACCTTATGGAATAAATCAAGATAGAAGTGCATGGGGAGGACTGATTTGGAGGCTGTCAACTCACAGGCCATAACCAGCAGACAGGCATCCCATGATAAGAGTTGGTGGTATTCTGCTTTCTAAATGTTTTCAATCATCCAGGTCTCTGGAGATCACAGATAACTCCAACTGCTCTTTGACAGTGACCATGTTTCACCTGAAAGATATGTTTTTACTTTGACCCACCCTTTTCTGAACATATAGAGAGATTGTACTTGTTATTTTCTGTGTGTTTTGTTTCTTTTTTTATTTATTAATTGATTGAGGCCTTGAGTTCTTATTCTTTCTGCATCTTCCAAATACAGTATACTGTTGCTAATAAAGTTGGATGGAAATATTTTTACCTTTCTCATGAAATGATTATGACATTAGTCACTTTTCCATTGGACATCTGCGCAAAACTTTACTGATATTTACTAAATGTCAAAAAAACAGAAGTGCGTAATGTTGGTTTTTCCATTAAATCACAAATACCTTGATTTGTTTATTATCGCGAGATGACACGAGAAGTCATTCCATAAACATGGCAATGAATGTAATTATGGTGTTGATTTACAGATATATTCATTATTATTATATATTACCCCTCTGTCTCGTACTAAATTAAAAAATGATTGGATTTCCTGGTGTGTCCACACATACTGCAACATGTTTTTTCTTCTTCTTTGATTGTTGTAACGTACGTCACCATCCTGTTATTTAATTCACCTGACTTTAGTTGCAAACAAAGGTCTTTCCATTGCAGTTTTGCGTGATATAGCATTTGTGCTATGTCCGAAAAACCACCTCTTACGGGCACAAAACTTTTAATCGAATAATGAGACTTTTGGCGAAATTGTCGATTTTCCATTACGAAAATTTTTATGCACAAGTTATATTTACGCAATTTGAGTGTCAATGGAAAAGCGACTAATGTGATGTATTATTTTACTGTGACTCAGTATGTAACCATTGTACCAGGTAAAAGGTGACTACTGATGTGTATAAATAGGAATAAAAAGAGGAATGTGTCTGAAAACAAAATGTGTCCCACTTAATGGGCAACAGTGTAAATGACTAAATTACAAAAAAGCTAATGGGACGTTCAAGGTCTGACACTTGAGCAAATTCTGTTTTCTTCCATATACAGTATTATTTCCCCAGCTGGTTCACAACCACCAGTGTTGCGTGTAACGAGTTACAAATTAACGCTTTACATTAACTTATCTACTTTTTTCGGGTAAAAAGTAGTGTAACGCATTACTATTGACAATTTGGTAATGAAACGTAATCCCTTTTTCAGTTCAGCACGTTACTTTTCTTAGGGACAGATTTGACAAGTGTCACGCACAAATTTTTTCCCCTCAATTTTTTTTACACCCTAAGAATTATGTGCATTCTCCAAACTGGAATCCATCTGGAATCCTAGAACATCACCAAATGTTTCCTCACTGTTCAAGTATTTATGGACCTGACTGTATTCGAGGTAGATGTTCACACTTTAAGAGACACAGTGACCTGCACCAGTTAGGATTCAGACATTTTCAGACAACCTCAATGTTGTAGATATTTCAAGAGTCTCCGGTGTCACATTGCAACAAGTTTTCACCAAGCAAGGCTGGTGTAATTACATTTTAAGTCAAGAGACGTCTGCTTACTGACAGCAAAGATCTTGTTATTTTATTTCTCCTGCATGCACATCTGTCAAATATGCTCTTTTCAAGCCAATGTGCTTGAAGGAGATTCTCCATCATTCCACCACCAACCCAGAAAAAAGGTCTTCAAGTGCTCCTGCTGACAGAGCCAGCTTTCCATAGTGCATTGGTAAAGGTTAAGAGGGAAAAACTGCAGACACACACACAACATGCTGGCCTATAAGAAATTACTAATAGAATTTATGTCTTGTTCCACCTCATATGCACTCATGAACATGCAAGTTTGATCAACATACCGAAGCTGAAATGTCACCTTGTTTGATCTCAACATCAGCATTTGTAAAAGGTGTTTCTGTTTAACTGCTTTGATCCGTTTTTTTTTTTTTTTTCTCTTTTGTTTATAGGCTCGCCACCGGGATTTGTTCCTTGGTTTTGTTTCCTGTGCCATGTTATTTAGAACTGGACCAAAGATTTTACTGTGTGGAAACGGGGATATTCGTATGCTAATATTACATACTGTTGATGTCACAAAAACAGGAGGCACACACTTTTTATTTGGTTCAGACTCCTTTTATTGCAAGTTGGAGGTTTCCTTTATGTTTTATGTTGTATGTACTGCACTATGAGTTGTGCAGTTTATTCAGTATCTGTCTTTAAACCAGGGAAGTAGACATTTCTGGATTTATCAAGAACCACATGTCACAATTAGAATTATCTTCAGTTGAGTCCCCAAAGGTTTATGTCTGGAGTGTTTTGTCCATAAATTGTCAAATGTGTTACTCACACCCTTTTAAAGACAACTTGACAACAATAAATCATGCCATGTGTTTTTCTTAAAACCTTGCCAGCTTGCAGACATCCCATCTGTCAGTCTGGTACTGCTGATATACTGCAGCCAAAACTGAAACAGAGAGGAGATAGGTAAAAACATTTAAACATAATTCTGTCCAGCTTTGTGAATGTGCACCCTATTTGTTTTTGAGTAACTCACACTGCAAAAATCAAAAATCTTACCAAGCGTATTTTTTTTTTCCATTTCTAGTCAAAATATCTCATCGCACTTGGTCTCGGACCACAGTGGGAGGAGAAGGACTCGTAATGTCAGAGTCCTCTTAACCAAGAGATTTTTTAAAAGGTTAATGTTAAGAAATCCAATTATCCATCATTACAAATAAATTGAAATAATAATAAAAAAAAAAAAAACGTTTGGAATGTTGACAGGCATTATTTGAAAAGTACATCTCATGGTGCTATGCAAAGATTCTGCATTCAGTGAGTCTCAGTGACTGCTCCTAAAAACAATTCCCAGTCTAGCTTAGTCTGTAGGCCGAACTGTTGATTATTACCTCAGGTGATATTAAATCATGGTTTTGAAAACTGACTTGTTTTATGGTGTTGGTCTCGACTCCTGAAAGACTCGGTCTTGACTTGATCTTGCTTCTTCAAAGATTTGGTCTCGACATACTGTACACTGGAAAAAATCGAAATCTTACCAAGTGTATTTTTCTCATTTCTAGTCAAAATGTCTCATCACACTTAAAATAAGACATAATCACCCGAAGAGTAACTTTTCAGTGAGATATGTGAACATATTTTTAGACAATAGATCTTGAAAATCATATTTCAAGAAATCTTACTAAAATGATTTTCATTTGTTCCATTGGCAGATTTTTTTTGCTTGAATTAAGCAAAAAAAAAACTCGAATTAAACAAAAAAAAAATAATCTGCCAATGGAACAAGTGAAAATCATCTTAGTAAGATTTCTTAAAATATGATTTTCAAGATCTACTGTCTAAAAATAAGTTCATATATCTCACTGAAAAGTTTCTCTATAGGTGATTATGTCTTATTTTAAGCGTGATGAGATATTTTGACTAGAAATGAGAAAAATACACTTGATAAGATTTGGATTTTTGCATTGCAGCATTGAATTCAAGCCTAGAGAAACTGCTTCTACTGCTACTGTCTGCCACCTGTGCCAGTTGTGAATACCTGGAGATGATGGTGGAAAAATGTGTTTTACGCGTTCATGTGCATGGATTTAAAGTCTTGGAAGGCCACCCAGAGAGACTGGGATATAGTTTTCAATACAGCCAGTGAGGAGTAGCTTGTTTTTTTTTTCAGCTCATCATTTTAAGAAAACTCCATCCAACACAGAAAAGGTCACGCTACACATGAAGGCACCTTATTGCATTATAATACTCAGTCTTTGGGCATCCTCCAGTTTCTCTCCACTTCTTTTTAGCCTCTTCCCCTCTGACATCCTGAATACCCAGCCAAAGAGGATCTGCCGAATGCTGACTCTCGCTAAATGACGGGAGAAGACGGCCAAATTTTGACAGAAAAAAATTATCCGTTCTCTTGATTAAATCCAGTGGGATTATTGAATCAAAATCCAACAGGCTTAATTGCCAAGATGAATAATATAGAAATTGAGAAAGCAGCTTTAGAAACGTTGGCCAAGACTAGATGGAGAAAATGAATGTTGGCACAGAAATAATTTCCAAACAAAGAGGTGTCTGGGTTATATAGATTTTCATTTCAAGCTTCAAAGGCTACTCTAACATCACTGCTCTTAAACCGAATACAAAGCCTCAGAGGTGAACCTTAATGAGTATGAATCTCTGTTGTTATGGTTCATTTTTGCATAAAAGACAGTGTTGTATGTTTCCTTGTATGAGCCATCTTTGGCAGCGAGAAAAGCAATTCATTTTTAAAGAAAAAGTCAGTGATCTCCATGTGGATTTGACAAACCTGGATCAATCCCACATAAACTCAAATGACCTCAGGCCTGCGGTGATTTATTGCACACCGCTGCCTAAATGATGTCTACAAGCCTTTAGATTCTGTTTCACTGGTGCAAGTGACTCTTACATAACCAGACCCAGTCACGCCCTCTTGCTAAAACAATCTGTTCCTCTCTTTCCTTTAGTACCTACTTATTCTCAGACTGAGTTCAGGTGTAGAGATGTTAAAGTTTACTACAAAAGTCACACAGAGCTGATGAAATACCCTGTACACACCTATAGTCCTTTCAAGCCCTTAAGGATGCGTTTCTGTCTGGATTTTTCAGCAGCCATAATGGATCTATCACCCTGTCATGCTGAGGTACCAAAAGCTTCCCACAAAACCCTGCCTCAGACCCACTGAAATGTTTGGTTCCTGGCTCAGAACAGCCTGGTGGAGAGCTCCTTCTCCAAAGCACTCAGACTCAGGCACAAACCCAAACGGGTGCCCTGAATTTAGTTCTGTCACCTTCTCTGCCAGGAACAACGGACGGCGACTGCTGGAAAGGTTTACCTCCTTAATGTTGACACTTTTTAAAGCGGCTTTCCAGACCAAATGGGACAATGACAGCCTGTGTAGGGGAAACAGCACAGGCAATTCACATCAATGTACAAAGTGGGAAAGCTTTGCAGAGTAGAAGAGAGACTGTAGTTTAGAAATGTGATGACAAAGCTGTCAGAAATGGGGTTAACCTTCATTCAGGATAGCCTGGAAATTAGATTCTCTTGGAATCTTGGATCTTTAACAAATGAGCTTACGGCAGCAGAGCAACAGGACCACCAATTCCCAGTCTATTATCCATCCAACCATTTAGACCTTACACCGTCAGCAGATTTCTCTGGCAAATTGTGGCACAAAATTAACAATCTTATGCAAGAAAAGAAAAATATCAATGTGTGGTAATGCTGGTCCACATTTGAATTAGTAGAATCTGATGGATCCTGACTTCTTATGCCTTGCAAATCAGGATGTGAAATAGAGCCAGTGCATGCTTGTGCGTCTACAAGGAGAAACCACACCAAGAGCAACAGTTCATTTTTTCTATTCACTGTTTGGAAGAAACTGATCCAAGATGAACCAAGCTCTCTTCAAAAAACCTTTTCTCTAAAACATCTATTTCCCAGTGGTGCCATTGGTTTAGCATTCCATCAACAAGCCAAAATGTTGTTTGTATCTATAGATTTTACTTTTGGATTTGTTAATTAAGTTAGTTTTTAGTTAATACAGATAAGATTTAGCACAACACAGAAAAGTAAAGGATTACACCGAGAAATAAACTCTGTGACTGAGACATTTTTTCAATATTTTCCTCTATTCCTATCCAGAGGTTAAAGAAACTCAATCCTGACTGAGTTCCATCTTTTTTATGAGTTGAGGAAGAGGGAAACAATTTCTGGCGCACTCTAACTTTACAGAGCAAAAGTAGGCCACATCTAGAAAGGCAGTTGACTTTTCAGAGGTTGGCATTGCCTCCTAAGTGAAAATCCGCCTTTGTGTGACTTGTTGCTGAGGTACTGATAAACTGCATCAATATTTTGACATCCTTCCTAAAAACAGCCTAAAGTCAGTTGTCATCAGTTTATCTACACCTCCACTGCCTTTCAGCTGCAGCTGCTTTCTGTTGTATCAATAGCATTTGGATTTTTATAAGACCCATATCTAATTTGATTCAAAATCATTATCCTTGAAGCAATAGAATTATCATTGGTTTTATACACTAACTGTTTTCAATTTCCATTCCCTTAGGTAAGTAATATCGGGAAGCCAATGATCTCACTGGTAAATAATTTAATCAAATCCTTTAATCAAGGGTGTTAATTTAATTCCCCAAACTGGAATCTGGTCACCATGTGCTTCACTGTGTCTGAACTGAAAAATGGTCCATCTCTATATATCATGACACGGCCTCCAGGAAAAGGAAGAGATCTGAGAAACATGAACCACTGTCAGTCCTAATCACAGACAGGAAGAGAAGAGACGCTTGGATGACAAGAGACAAACCAGCTGGAAGCCATTTGTATATGATGCGCACACACTTCATTTAATTTTCTGTATAAACACCTTAACTGACTACACATTGATGTTGGAAGTCACACACAGAGTTCAGCACTGGCTTTTTGAAACTATGTAAAGGTGGAAGGAGGATTACAGATTACATGCACCTATAAATGTAGAAAATGTGTGACGGTCAATGTTTTGAATTCACAATACCATACATTCACCCCTTAAATACACTCGATGACAGTTTCTTACATATTAAAAAGTGAGCATCATTACTGAACTTAAAGACGTCGTCAGTACAAATTATTGGACAACACCGCCACCTTCTGGTTGCAATGCAAACAAGCACAACTTGTGGCTGAAGACATTTCCACATTTAACACTGACATTAAAATTAACCTCATAAATATGAGGTGAGATGATGTTCAAGTGATCTACTGGACATACAGATGTTATTTATTCGGTTGTTTGTAGGTAAGGCACTGATTCTCAGTAAAAACAACTTTTCAACTGAGTATTACAGCATTTGAGAGGACTGAAAACACAATGCACCGTGCTTCAGAAGAAAAGCAAAAACCCTTAATCTAAAGCAGCAGAAAACTGTGATAGCCATCATGTAATTTCATTAGATAAAAATCAGAGAATTACAGCCAAACAAAACCATTTGAAGTGGATTTGGAGAACAGACATCTAACTCAACTCTCCAAATATGGTAATAATGTGTACTACTGTGACCAGTTTACTCAATAAATAACTTCAGGTTTTATCTGTGACCTCCAGCCGCAGTCATTGAGATAATTTTTTCCTACCACACTTCTCAGATGTTTCTGTCCTTAGTTTTAAAATCTGCTAATTGAACTTAAAGTATTAACCACAAATGAACTGAGAAATAAAACACCAACAATCAGTCTTATACAATTGAAACTTTATTATAACTATTATTATACATGAAAAACATCACAGCAATGACTGACTTTAGTGTGACTTACAATATTCTGACATACAGCTCACGGAATATGCACTCTGGTTATATGATTCCTGGTACCATGACAGCTGTTAGCTTGACCCTCTGTGTTTTTGGGTTGATTTATTAGATAAAAGGTTGTGCGCTTTGAAAAATATTCTGTAATTGAGAACAGACCTAAGATAAAAAGCATTTGCAAACAACTTTTACATTTTTACCAGTCTGCATACATGCATGGATGGCAAATTGGCAATAAAGGTGTCTGCAGCATGGTGGAAAGTATTCAAGTTAATCTGATTTAAATCATGTGGACATCTAAATTATTTTAAATCTGAATACAAATAAATGCCACTACTGAAAATACTTCACGGAAGGTAAAAGTGAAAATTATTTGCAAAGACTTTTTGCTCCATGGTCAAGTGCATACTTTAGAGATTTGATTTACTTCTTGGCTGTTTGGAGACGCTCAGTCACATCTTCCCAGTTAATGACATTCCAGATGGCTTTCACATAATCTGGTCGCACATTCTTGTACTGAAGATAGTAGGCATGCTCCCAAACATCAATACCAAGCAGAGGGATGAGACCTGAGAGACACAGGACAAAAAAATCCCTCTCAACTGACTGTGTTGAGTGTGAAGATAAAATACTGTACATACTGATATAGTACTGACCTGTGGTTCCCTGCAGAGGATCCTGATTAGCACAAGCAGCGATGCGAAGCCTTCCACTCTCCTTGTCGTAGCCTAACCAGCCCCAACCTGAGCCCTGAACTGCTACGGTAGCAGCAGACATCTTCTCCTTCATCTTCTGGAAGGAGCCAAAGTCCCGCTTGATGGCCTCCATCAGCTCCCCTAGAACAAATTATAGACAGATACTGTTTTAAAGCAAGTTTTACGCATTTTAAGAAAATACAAGATTTTAACTTACATTTCAGTCTTTCAGTATTTAGTTAATTTTAACTACAACATTTGGAAAAGATGAGTGTGTGTGTTCACCTTACACCAACTCAAGATTCAGTTTGTCATTCAAACACATTACCAATATGGATACAGTGCAGAACAAATTACGTTTCATTGCCTTTTTTGCATAGACACAAGAAATATAAAAACACCTTAGCAGCCAAAAATATATAAGACAATAAAGCATAAAAGGGCAATAGATTAAAACCACAATATTGAAAATTATTACACATTTCTTTTTCTACATTACACAATAATATTGGACATTTTACACTGGTTGCACAATTTGCATTGAAATGTGCCTCTGCACTACATTTAAAACAACTGTATTTATATATTATGAACATAATAATATTACAGTGCTGGTAATAGTATGGTGGCTGCATTTGGATAGCCTTTACTTATTTTGGAATTTATTAGTTTCACCAAGATGTTCAGCTGAACATTTGAAGGCAGGTATTGGTTTATCCAAACTTCTGCTACGATATTAGACTTTTAAAATCCACTACTGGTCACTCTCTCAAGTGGGTCATCCAGTCCCACCACAGAATCATCTATGTTTAGTTCATAAAATTACTTAAGGCTTGTATCTCATAAACAAAACAGTTTAGGTGAAATGAGCGATGCACAATACCAGGGGTGGGCACCTCCAGTCCTTGAGGACCGGTATCCTGCATGTTTTAGATATTTTCCTCTTCCAGCACACCTGGTTCAATTAATGATCAACTCACCATCAAGCTCTGCAGAAGCCTGATAACGATGTAATGGTTTCCAGGTGTGCTGGAAGAGGGAAATATCTAAAACCTGCAAGATACTGGCCCTCGAGGACTGGAGTTGCCCACCCCTGCACTATACGAATATTTTGCGTGTATTACGGTCTTACCCTGCGGTTCTCCTCCTCCATTTGGAGAGAGGTTTGTCCAGAAGATACTGTGGTTGATATGACCTCCGCCATTAAACTTCAATGCAGGCTGGAGGGCAACCTGTGCTGTCACATCTCCTACGATACAAAATTGAAGAAAATCAAACTTGTGGCACATACATACAAATGGGTTTACAAAAAAATCCATAATCACACATTAAATATTAGTAATGTGCAGTCCTTTACATTAGAGCTTGATGTACTTATGACTCTGCCATTGTTTTATTAAGTCTATTTTTACATCTGCAATTACAGGTTGCTTTGTTTTCTGTAAGTTTGCGTTTGTACCCTTTGCCAGTGCCTCCTGATATTTCTCCTCTGTAATGTTGAGGTTGTTAACATATGTGGCATGGTGCTTGCTGTGATGCAGCTGCATTATCTCTGCACAGATGTGAGGCTCCAGGGCACCATAGTCGTAGGTCAGATCAGGGAGGGTGTGCTTCTGCCTTGATGCAGTTACCTGGCTAATGGTGTGGCTGAGGCTTGCTGCACACCTGAAAACAAAGAATACTCTAAATTACCTATCAATAATAAAAACGAGATTATTGTCATGTTTGTGAGGGCTCTAAAACAGATAGTACAATTGTAGCAGAAAAGTTATTTAATATTTAGTTTACAAACCATGATAAATACTAACTCAGCCACCTGTGATGTAATTGTGCAATATTAACCAGGGATAGCCTGGGAAATGTTTATCAAAGTTTGAACAGCTTCAACTGTGCTGAGCAACTTCCATGAATTAACCCAAATTTAGAGACTAAGCTACAGTAGTAAGATATGAGCCAAATGAGATCCTAGCCAAAAGCTAGCTTAGTAAAAGGGAGTATATCTACATTCAACAATCAATTTAAAATTTACACTTAAGTCTGAGGATGCATGGATACTCAGTGATTAAAACTATGTATGGTGCGCCACAGGCTAACCTAAGCTAGCTGAGCTACTGACCAAGTTAGCATCCTGGCTAGCTAATTGTTAGCCTCAGAATGACAGCTGTCTCAAGTTCATGAACAAGCACTGCTAACACGAGTCGTCTGTCCGCATTTCTGGTGAAACAGTGACAGAGTAATGGCACTTGATATGAACTTTACCTCCGTATTTGACCGGCTCTGCAAAGCATGTTCATGATAGTGCTCACGGGGTAGACCGGATAGAGTAGACACTGGTAACTGCCCTTGAAAATGTGCAATTTCAACATGACAGAGCAATGGACCGTACCATTATACACATCCAGGGGGGATGTTCAAGGTGTGCAAGACATGAATAAACCACCTCACAGAAGTTTAAGAGAATACCCCTTTCATTAATATAGATGTCTTCTGTGTAATGAAATTTTCATGGAAACCCCAAACTACTTTCGAAATTATTTCGACATATTAGAGTAATTATTTTGCCCCACCTCCCTATATTCAGTGAGTTTCTTTGTAAATTTTCTTGATGAAAGTGCATCGTACATTAGCATTTTTATTTTATTTTTTTAATTTATGTTCATTTTACAATAATATATTTACCTCTGGTTTTCTGTCTGCATATGTACATGCTATATTATGAAAAACTGAAGCATGAGCAACAACATAATATTCATTTCCATCAGGGCATCATACCGGGTTTTGCATGTATGGAAATAATGATGGTAAATTTTCCTACTTTGGCACTGGACAACATTTTTACTTATAACTAATATGGAGTTATGGTAAAAGATAAATAAGTGTATTTAGAAATTAGCGTCTTTAAGAAAACTGACACAAAGTAATCACATGACCATCTCTACCCTTTCAGAAGCTAACCAAAGATCGTCTATTGTAGAAGGAGTAAAATAAAAAATAATTAGGCCTTATATTTGTTTATTTCTATTTGTTGGATTTCTTGTATTTTTCTAAATACATGAACATTAGCACTTACACAAGCAACTTATCATGACAATAGGCTTAAAAATAAGATACCAAATTTAGACACACACGTAACATTATGCAACTATTGTGACACATGTATCTTAATCTGTGAGATTTTTTTTGTATGAGTTTTGATGTCATAATCTGCATGTCACTTTAGACACATACAGATACATGAATATTAACTCTTAAACAAACAAACAAACAAACAAACAAACAAACAATACGTACACAACACAGAAAAAAAGTCACATTATTGATCATTTTAAAACAGATCCATACACATCCATAACTTTTCAGCAGACTAGTGTTAGTTTCCTAACATTTCGGCAGAGTGAGAGGTCTTCTTTTCTTTCTCGTCTGTGGTTGTATTCCGCAGCAAGGCGAGTGCGGTGCGGCCAGAGCCATTCTGCTCAGCCTTCGGTGAGAAAGATGACGATTACCCTGCGCCCAGACTACAGTACATAGATTCACAGATAATTTTAACGTTGTGGCGTTTTCTCCCGTCCTCTTTCGCCTAATTACGACCTGTTGAAGCCGTGCGGTTCTGGAAGCACCGAGATAAACGAGTCGGGTAAGTGTTTTTGACGGTTATAGGCCTGTTATCTGCAGCCAAGAGCCCGCTAGTGTCAGGAAAAGGAGCGCAAGGGAGGGAATCGTTTCCTTCACCGCCATTTTGTGATAACAAGAAGCTGAAAACAGAGCCAAGGATCGCATGCTGTTCGGACTATCATAAATAAGGCCTTGGGCACTCCACTATCCTTAACTGATTGCCCCAGCGGAGTCTTAAATGGTACTAGCAGCCGAGAGTTAACCTTTGTTAGCTTATTTTCTATTCGGTGCTATCCATCGCCGCTGCTGCCACACCAGCTAACATTAGGCTCGATAGCGCTCATTGACTTGCAATGTTAACCTAATTGTGGTCATTCTTTTGGTTAACTTCACCATTGTATCCCTTTTTCTAACTGGACATTAACGATGTTTGTCCCGTTAGCCATTTAGCATAGTTAATATGTCATATCAGTGTTTAACAGCGGGTGCAGTAGCGCCTTTAGCAGAAGATGTTTCAGTCTTTTTAACACGCGTCACCAATGCTTGAATAATCCTGTTTATTTCACATCTGCTTTTAGAGTTTCACAATGACCAACGAGGAGCCCCTACCCAAGAAGGTGAGTGCATTCGGGTCTTAAGAGGCTGTTTGCATCTGCTTGCGATTTAATCAGACCTCATCATCTAACCAAAACATGTTTTCTTTTTTACAGGTTCGCCTCAGTGAATCTGACATGAAGACGCTGACCAGAGAAGAGCTGTGCACAAGGTAGATATAATCCCTCAAATGGAAATGAGTACATTTGAGGAAAAAACCTGGTCTTCTTGTGGTTCTACAATTAATGTTTGTACTTGCTTTCTTCGTAGGTGGAAACAGCATGATGCTTATGTCCAGGTCCTAGAGTCAAAATATGCAGAGCTATGTTGTAAGTACATCTGCTGTTATATATTGAAATCTAGTGCATTGTTTTTGTAAATAAATGTGGCAGTTTTGCTGCTTGTGAGAGAGGTTTTGAGCTGATGTTGTTTGCTTTTCATCCTCTCTTGACTGACGTAGCCAATGATGTAACGGGGTTGAAGGAGTCGGAAGAGAAGCTCAAACAGCAGCAGCAGGAATCTGCACGCAGGGAGAACATCTTGGTCATGCGGCTTGCCACCAAGGAGCAGGAAATGCAAGAGTGCACAGTATGTATTTATTCGTCTAATTACCATGCTTTTGACAGGATCTGGAGGGTTGTTTATCTCAAAGAAGCAGTGTCTGATGCACCAGTTATATTCATGTCAAGTGCCCCTGTTTTAATGGTTAGTACATTTAGTACCCCGGAGCTGTCATGTTATTGATGCATAGTGACACTCTAACAGTAATGTGCATGTTGTACTACGTACGTGCAATTATTGCACAAGTCCAACCATTTTGGGGCTGTAGCTTTTAGTTATACTTCAAATCAATAATAATCAAGGGTTGTTTACCTCATAAGAATGTAATAAATACTATTCAGACTGGATGTCTTGCTCCTCTGAATTACTCTGAAACTGCTTATTTAGAGCGTCAAAATACCAACCAATATGCACACTGTGTTTTAATGAGAAATATCTAACCAGTAAATGTGTAGGGTGTATGTTATAAATAGAAGATATAATTGTCATTGTTATAGGTCTGTGCCAAACACTGTAGCCTAGTGCTGTCTAGCAATATAGGCTAAAGGTAAAGCTTCTCAGTAACTGTATCCTTGTTCTTATCAGATTGACAGCACAGTAGATCACCTACTGGCTTTATTGAAGCACATGCCATTCTTATAGGGCGACCAAGGTGAAGCCAGTGAACACTGTTGGTTAAAGGGGTAGCAGAAGTTTTAAACCCATAGACTAACTTTGATTTGCATTCCCTTAATTTCCTAACCTCACAGAGGTTATCTAGGTTTTCTTCTTGTGATGACATATTTCAGTTGTTCTGTCCCTAGACATATGATTTACAACTGCTTGTAGTGTAAAATTTTAATTGGTGTTTAATTTTGATATCTTGCCTCTGGCAGGTGAGTTTTTGTTGTGAGATTTTCCTGAGCTACCTCAAAGAAAACATTTGTCTTGTCCATGAAGACAACTTGCAACATCTAACACCTTTTTATGGATTTCATTTGCTCTTGATAGCTTATTACCTGTCTGTTTAGAAATTATAATGTTCTAAAACTTTAAGCAGGGTAGTGTTAAAAATAACTTATTTCACAAGTGAAAATGCAACATGCAGGAATTATTTTCATGCCACATGCTATAAATAATAGAACTATTACTAACTATTTCTGGTGTTGATTAGCAATTTTCAAGCATACACTTTGGTACAAATTCCAATGAACTCTTGATTTTATATTTTGTTAGACTTAACTGATGACTAACACCTGTTTGCTTTATTCTGCAGACCCAGATCCAGTATCTCAAGCAAGTCCAGCAGCCCAGTGCAGCCCAATTGCGGTCATCTATGGTGGACCCAGCCATCAACTTGTTTTTCCTCAAAATGAAGGCTGAACTGGAACAGACTAAAGACAAACTGGAGCAGGCCCAAAATGAACTGAGTGCCTGGAAATTTACACCTGATAGGTAAAGACAATCAAAATAACCCCCACCCCCCCAAAAAAGTCAAGACTTTCTCACGTCCCCCTACCCTCACTCTCACTGCAGGCATGCAGGAACAATGGTGAGGGGGAAGGCTGACAAATGCTGTACTCACCACGAGACTCAGACTTTACAGAAAGACAGTCACTGCAAAACAAAACCGCCATGTTTTTGTACTCTTGCACTTTGCCAGCTACATATCACATAACATAAACTGAAAAGACAGTATGGTCAGGTGACACTTGTGTTTCAGCTCTCCCCTCGTATCCCCTCACCATCCAAGGGCCTGAAGGAGTGCGGACTGTTCCTGAAGAGGTGGTCACTCACTTCCCGACATGGATATGCCCTCCCCGCCCCCGCAGCTCAAACCAGACAGTTCATATACTAAATAGGGGGTTAAGGTGGAGGTTGAGTCAGGCAGGGAGCATCCCTAGCCTAAAACATCAATTGAACATTTCAAAGACAATTTCCTAAACTTGATTTATAAAGACATTTAACTGTGGATTACCACCACACACATACCTGCTAGTCTGCCTGAGAAATGTAAAGACTTTTGGGACAGTCTAGATACTTTGCAGTAACATGAGGAAGGTTCTAGGATTTAAAATTTAAGACTTCGGGGGGGAAGAGTCACTAGAAATGATGCTAAGACTGTGGGTGGAGTCAGATCCACCGTCCACAAAGGACTATGGTTCAGGCACGAGGGTCCAGGCGCCTTTTTCTTTGAACATGGGCCCACTCACGGTAGAGTGTATTTACATGTTTTATTTTGTGACTTGTTTCGTTTTATTGGCATTTCATTTGCTCTTTCTCTTGTTTCTCTGAAACGAACACTTACCGCAGTGTGTGAACCAAGAAGCACAATTGGCTTTGATTGCATTTACAAAATTATATATGTAATGTTATGATGAGTTCAGTTTTTTTGCTTAACTCCTCTAACACATGTTTAAACACACTGCTGTAGGTGCACTGAGTCCTGTTTTCAAGTTGTGAATGCAAATGTCTTTAACAAGTCATGTTATAAGTTGATGAGAATGTATTTATTGTATTTCTGTGTATTTTTGTCATTGACCTCACAATCTCTCCCTCAGCCGTTTAGACTAAGAGCAGATTAGACTTTGAATCTCCTATGTGCAGCACAAATCTTTAGCAATTGTGTTCTTAAAACAGCTTTTTTATTTTTTATGTGTGTCTTAACACAAATTCACCCTTTCAGGTTTCTCACAAGTATGTGAGGAGTGATATTTTAATTAGTAGGATATACAAAGATTTGGAGAGCTTAAACATAATGCTTTTCAGTGCTTGAGAACAGTTGATGGTTATCATTATTCCTGAGAAAAAAATGCAGTAAATGTACTTAACTGATACTGTGCATAATTGCATTTTTGTGACAAGTAGATATAATATGGTTTTGATTAGCTTTTGAATGACAGGAACAGCCACCACTTTGTCATGATTTCTGCTTTTAGAAAGTACAGTTACCGAATAATTTACTCACTCAAAAAAGGTTTAGCACTTGTTGACTACGTAGATGACTGCTAATGTTAAGAGGTATGCTGGACTGTTGCATCATTGATCTGTAATGTTGAGAAGCAGCCTTTAAATATTTTTTTTTTATTGTTGTTGAAACACTTTTCTCTCACCTGCACGTACCTGGTTCAGCCATGTGCTTTAATATTTTTTCTCATGGATTAGAGTTTTAATATTTTGGCTCATGATTTACTGTTAATATTTAAATGTAGGTTTCTTGCAGCTCACTGCAATACTACCTTACATTTAAGGGATTTCATTTTTTTCCTTTCATCGCTTTTTGCACTTGCTGAAGTGTGAGTGCAAATCTACATTTGGGAGTTGTGTAACAGAATGCTATTTATGTATAGTTGTCTTTTGAAGGTACTACTGGCATCGTTTCTATATCGTAATGACAGTTGCTACAATTCTATGGTAATATGTGGATACATCTGAGTTTGGGTAGGTTTAGGCAACAGCAAAGCCCACGGATTATTAATGATACATAAGGACCAACTGAGTTTGGTTTTCAGAAAGGAAGTAATGGTCATTGGTTTATACTTTTTAATTTAACCTAATTAACTTTACTTTAATATTGCAGATCTGTCAATGGTTTCATACTTTTTTTTGTCCAACTTTGATAGATTAAGTGAAAATCTTGTGATTAACTAGAGAAGCATTTGACAAGTTT
This sequence comes from Sphaeramia orbicularis, assembly GCF_902148855.1. Taxonomy (NCBI): domain Eukaryota; kingdom Metazoa; phylum Chordata; class Actinopteri; order Kurtiformes; family Apogonidae; genus Sphaeramia; species Sphaeramia orbicularis. The sequence continues at coordinate 36,360,420 of NC_043979.1, read as the reverse complement.
GAAAGTTTGCTGTTGACTGGTGTTGGAACAGTTAAATGGCATCTCTGTGCCTGTTATGTTTGTCTCCTGGTTCACTATGTGATGTGAGGCTTATTTCCCTTACAGCCAAACGGGGAAGAAACTGATGGCCAAGTGTCGAATGCTGATTCAGGAAAACCAGGAGTTGGGTAGGCAGCTGTCCCAGGGACGCATTGCCCAGTTGGAGGCAGAGTTGGCCTTGCAGAAGAAGTACAGCGAGGAGCTGAAGAGCAGCCAAGACCGTGAGAACATGAGCAACATCCACATCACACAGACTGTTTTCTTTTGTTTAAAGATGTGTTCTACATTTTACTTTTGTTTGATCTGTTTTCTGATTTGTCCCCCCAGAACTGAATGACTTCATCATCCAGCTTGATGAGGAGGTTGAGGGGATGCAGAGCACCATCCTTGTCCTTCAGCAGCAGTTAAAGGAAAGCCGCCAGCAGCTCTCCCAAACTCAGGGGGCTTTGGCTGGGGCTGGACCCAGCAGGACTTCACCGACTACCTCTGCTGAACCATCCACTCTGCCCGAACAGGCCAGTGCACCTTCTGAACCGATGGGCAAAGACTACGGGAGGGTCTCCAATGGACCAAGCAATGGCAACTCTTCCCAGAGGAGTGAGACCACTACACCCAGCCTGTACCGAGAGGTCAGCAGCACGGAGGAAGACTTTCCCATGTCCCCCATGGTTTCAAGCCCTGGTGAAGGTGAGACCAAACTGTCCAACCACTCGGAGGAGGCTTCAGGAAGTCAGACTGGTGCTGTGAGAGCTGGAGGACCTGTGGGTTTTGGGAGCCAGCTGAGCGCAGGGTACGAGAGTGTGGACTCTCCAACAGGCAGTGAGACCTCATTGACTCAGCACTCGAATGACACAGACTCCACCACCGACCCCCATGAGGACAAGGCTGCCCTGGTGACCAAGGGCACCAGGACTGCAGGGTCACGGCATGCTCAAAATGGCCTGGACTCCAACACAGGCGATAGTGCGGTTTTGTAATGTACTCTGACATGTACTGTCTTTTCTTTTTTATACAATATACAAACAAGGCAACAAATGCATAGTCTGTAACACAGCACTGTTGTCCAACACATTTTGTTCTCACTCTCTTCCCTTGCCTATTGTGATGCCTCTGTCACATTTGTGTTGCTAAATGGGGATATTCTAAGAATGGGTTAATGTTAGATTTGACATGAGTGGATGTATGATTTAAAACTAGGATGTTTCATTCTGCCGTTTATCTAAGCACGTCTATGCTGTTCTTGTTTGAGCTCGACACTGAATTCAGGCATCATCTGGTGTTGTAACTCATCAGTCAGTAAAATCACTGAATTACAGTAGCTTCGCAATATTCAAGGTCATTTTTAGATGTTGGCCATTTTTTTTCAATGCAATTTTAATTTTTTCCATCGACAAACAAGAAACTGTTCGGAAGATTCTGTTGAATTGTGAGTAGTTTATATGCGATGTTCATATTCTGACTTCAGTCCTTTTCATGTACTGACCAAATACCAATAAAGATTTTTAATACTATGAAGTAAACATTTATTGCTCAGCCGTACATTAGCATTAGAACTCTGCTCCTATATAAAGTATCAGCTACAATAAATACTGTGATCAGAGGTTAACCATCCCAGTGAGTGTTTGAGAAATTAGGTTCTAATATAATGAACAGTCTTTTAAAGCTACTGTATTTATTAAATCTATAATCCTAAGTATGCATACTGCTTTCAAGCTGCAGCTATCTATAGAGTGAAATAAAAATGCACACTTCAGCTGGTGTATTTACTGTAGTGTGCCAATTTATTAGGTCAGAGCTTTATCCAACGTTTTCATGAACAAGTGTTTGACCTCCGAGGCTCTTGGTGGCGCTGTTGTACATTTTGCCACTATTTGCCGGTGAATGTATCCTGGTCTGTGAGGCTCACATTCAGTATCAACAGTACACCGTGGACACAGCAGCAGCAGCACCTTGAATCACTGACTCCAGCCTTCATTAAAATGAACTCCGAGCCTGTTGTCATCGTCTCTGCTGCGCGGACACCAATTGGTAAAGTTCAGCATTTATTTGTACAATTAACCGGGAAAGAGAAAAGCTTAAATACTGTTAGCTACTTTAGCGTCTCTTTACTGCTCATCGGGTTTTGAGTTGGTGCTTTGGTCAAACTAATAGTGCAATAAACGAATTCATATTAAGTGTTAAAATAATTTTCTGTAATGTGTACATGTAGTCAAAGATGTTTATGTCACAGACGGGTTTTTTATTTGCTATTTGTCGTAATTAATTTGGTAAAGTGTTTTGGACGGCTGTAACTCAATTAACATTAAATACGTAGAGCTTTGCGGAGCTCTGATTGGCCGCCTCATGTGTCCGGAGTATTCCCAGAGCTGTGATTGGCTGACTGCTCATAGTGCCACGGAATGGCGGTGTCTCCCATTGGCTACTTAAAACATGCATAGTGCGGGGTCAAGGTGGGCGTGATATCCTATATTTAAGTTATTATAAATAATAATGATAGATAGACAGATAGAAAAAGTTTATTACAGACTCATGGTCCAAATTAAAAAGCAAAAAGATAAATACAAACACAGTAAAAAAAAAAATTAAAAAATTAAAAACCAAAAAAACCCAAAAACCTCTATACGTTCAAGAGGCAGTCACACCAGTGTTTCCAGAACTGAGATGATTCAGGCAACACATAAACTTAAACAAGCCAATACACAGTTTTTTCAATGTGTCGTTACTTATAATGTGAAAATATTTTTGCAGTATTGTATGTCATGTGGAGATGTGGAAACTTCATGTTGCTTCGGTGAAGAGAAGAAAAAATAATTTGTTGCTGAGAAAATGATGTGTATGTGACGGACTGTGTGGACGAAGGTGTATCTCCCGTTTTAAAGACTGAGTTTTATCTGTGTTGTGACTCCCTCTGGGCCCCAGAGTCTGGGGGATTGTCTTGGTGATCAGCCAGTAGGTACTTTGTGCATAGTTCATATCATGCCATATTCAGTGGTGTAGACAATAATGATCAGTAGCTTATAGGTTAATAGAAAAAGGAAATTTTCCATTACAGACAAAAAATAAAAATACATTGATGCTCCTAAAACTAACTAGCATTGGAACTTTCACTGTCACATCTTCTAGACTGCCTTCCATACACTTGAATTGTCTATATCAATCTGAGAGCCTCTTCATGTTTATTTGATCCATTTTTACCAAAGGGTCCTTGAATGGTGCTCTGTCCACGGTGCCTCTGCATGACCTGGGTTCAGTGGTGATCAAGGACATCCTGAAGCGGGCTGAAATAAAGCCAGAAGAGGTCTCTGAGGTTATCATGGGACACGTCCTAACAGCAGGTAAAGGTTCAGAAATGTATGACATAAGGCTGCATATATGTAGCAGTCAGTGATGGTATATTTATAAGGTATTTCTAAATAGGCTTTGTTTGACGTTATTATCTTCTGCTCTGTCCTTGAGGTCAGGGACAAAATCCAGCACGTCAGGCCAGTGTTGGGGCAGGTATCCCATACTCTGTCCCTGCTTGGAGCTGCCAGATGGTGTGTGGCTCCGGGCTGAAGGCTGTGTGTCTGGGAGCTCAATCCATTCAGACTGGAGAGACCACTGTGGTAGTTGCAGGGGGCATGGAGAGTATGAGCAGGGTAGGTATTTACATGGGGGGGGTACCAGAACACAAGGGATTTTGAATTAGTTAGAAGCATGGTGCAAATGCTATAGCAATATATTTTTATCCTCTGTAGGGGACAAGAATTTCACAGCATAAATTTAAAAAAAACCCTGTCCACTTTAATCATTAGCACATTCAGCCTTAGGATCAATATTTTATCAGTGGATTGGATCTAAGTGTGTACTTGACATCCAAAAAACTGTAGGGATAATTTGCAGTAGGAACTCTCCAACTATAAATATTTGTTTAACTCAAATGATTACATATAACTCATTGCCTGAAAAAATATGTGTGCATTTCCAAAGTGAACATCCATGTATTGACTTTTCTGAAACAAATAAATATAGGTTAGGGCCTGAAAAATACAAAAATTTTTAAATTATTATTATTATTTTTTACTGGAGGAGAATTTTTTTTAAAGTAATTGCAATATTTCATGGGCAATTGTTAATATTCATAGCCAATAATATAACATAATTTCATAGAATGTGAACAAAAATATTTTAGGATGTTCTACATATGACCTCCAAAGAAGGACTAAGGTCATGCTCTTTGTATTTTTCAAGAACAGAGATCTATAGTGTCTATGGCTGGCATTTGACATGTTTGCTTCCTCTTTGTTGTCCCAGGCTCCTCATACAGTACAAATGAGAGCAGGAGTGAAAATGGGTGATGCCTCCTTGCAGGACTCAATGGTGGCTGACGGTCTGACAGATGCCTTTCATGGCTACCACATGGGCATCACAGGTAAGGATGGCCAAAAAAAAAAAATACATGGCTATACTGCTCTATGAAGGATATTTTGTCATAAATATAATAAATGTATTTGTGTTAGCTGAGAATGTGGCAAAGCAGTGGGGTATAACGCGAGAGGACCAAGACCTGTTTGCTGTTCAGTCCCAAAATAAAACCGAGGCTGCTCAGAAAGCAGGACACTTTGATCAAGAGATTGTCCCGGTCATCGTGCCATCCAGGAAAGGCAAGGACTTCCTCAGAGATTTATTATCTAACTTGGCTCATCCCTCTTGTACATTTACTGTAATATTTTCTGCTGTTTTTCAGGTCCAGTGGAGGTGAAGGTGGATGAGTTTCCTCGCCATGGCAGCAACATGGACAGCATGTCCAAACTCAAACCCTGCTTCATCAAAGACGGCACTGGCACTGTCACTGCTGGAAATGCCTCAGGTTCATTGGTTTATTATCTATTCCATAGTGGTGTTTATCTTACAAGCCAGTCTCATGCCTGCCAACAGACAAGTGTGGTTTATATTGTTGGGATTTCAGTCACTGTAAATGTAGAATAGAGATGAATATGCTTTTTAATGCTGCTATTTCAATTGTATTGTAGGTATTAATGATGGGGCAGCAGCAGTTGTCCTAATGAGCCAATCAGATGCTGTGAGACGTGGATTGAAACCCATGGCCAGAATTGTATCATGGGCCCAAGCTGGTCTTGAACCCTCCGTCATGGGAACTGGGCCGATACCAGCCATCAGGAAAGCAGTAAGAAACCAGAGGGTGCTAACTGTAACATTATTAGAGGAAGTTGTTGTAGTTCAGTTTTCTCTGCTTCTGCAGATAGATAGATAGATAGATAGATAGATAGATAGACTTCTTTTCAAACACCGACATTACTATCCTGGATTAAACTTCTTTAAAATTTGTATTTTATAAATTTGTAAATTATATCCCCCAATCTCTCTCTGAAAACAATTTCTGTGTTTTATTTGGAAGTAAATTATGTCTTGTTTTACATATTACATATTATAATTAATTAAATCTGGAAATTTTAGAGCTTGTATTTCAAAAAGTCGTCATTTGTATGGGCTCTATTTTCTGTGTTATTTATCTGCCTAATGGCCTTTTTCTGCATTGTCTATAGTTTGTGTATTGTCTCATATGTATTTATATATGCCTTCTTTTAGGTTGAGAAGGCAAGCTGGCAGCTAGATCAGGTCGACTTATTTGAGATCAACGAAGCATTTGCAGCTCAGTCTGTTGCTGTGGTCAGAGAACTTGGCCTGAATGTAGACAAGGTAAGTCCCACTAACAAAATACATGGTGCAGTTTTATTTTTTTTATTTAGTTATTTTTCATCTTAACAGAGAACCAAAGTGGGTTAATAGTTATGACCTATAATGCACAGTAACTAGATTGATAGGCAGGAGAATAATATAGAAAAGTGTAATTAAAAACAAGAGAATTGGCATCCTGTTTTTGTAGTTATGACCAGAAATGGCTACGCGTTTCAGATATTCCAGATTTTTTTTTTTTTTGTCAATTCCTCTAGTTGAACAGGATATACAGTTATGGAAAAAACTATTACACCATCCTTGTTTTCTTCAGTTTCTTATTCATTTTAATGCCTGGTACAACTAAAGGTACATTTGTTTGGACAAATATAATGATAACAACAAAAATAGCTCATAAGAGTTTAATTTCAGAGCTGATATCTAGACATTTTCCATGGTTTTCTTAATAACCAAAATCACTTCAGTTCTTACATCAATATCTATGGCATTGTACTGACAAAAACAGCGCTTTTAGGCATTCCATGTTTTCTTTTCTGTTTTAGTCACATGATACACACAGGAGTTAGTAATTGATTGCATAACCTTTGTTTTTGATGACTTGATGGTCTAATAATTTTTTCCACAACTGTACAGTATAAATGCCATGCTATTTCAAAAAGAGGCAAAAAGAATAAGTGGCATAAAAGATACAAATCAAATCTATTTACAGTAGCAGTGGTAATGCAATACAGCAGCGGTATGACGTGAGGAGGTGCATAATGGAAAAAACAGTAGCAGATGACAGTAGTGCAATATCTAATAACATGTAGAGGACAGTCAGCAACAGATGTGAGAAAATCAGATTGTAAGTCTGAGTCATATGTGCAAGTATTTCTATAAATGTCAGCAATTTTGTGTTAGATTTACATCCTTTGTGCTATCAGAGGAAATTTCTATATAGAATTGAACCCTAAACGCAAAACTGATCCTGTTATTGTCCACTTCTCAGGTGAATGTAAGTGGCGGAGCTATTTCATTGGGCCATCCTATCGGCATGTCCGGCTGCAGAGTGCTGGTGACCCTGTTGCATGCCCTTCAGAGGACTGGAGGACGTAAAGGTGTGGCGTCACTCTGTATCGGAGGAGGGATGGGCATTGCTTTGTGTGTGGAGCGAGTCTGAGATGACGCAATTGTGCTCTACAGATTGCACTTAATCTTAAATGTAAGGGATACTGAAAAACCTTGTTTACAAAGCTACGTGATTTAATTTAAAATGTAAGTTTACGTGATGCTGTCACTGTATAATTTAGGGTGTGGAGATCATATGTCCTTAGCCTCATGGCGTAATTACCTAAATCACATTTTTTTTCAGGGCATGTGATGATGCGAAATGAAGTAGTGTTAGGAGAGTAACATTACGCAGATATCACAATTTGACCAAAAATATGACTTTGGCAATTATGCTATGAAGGTAATACTGTTATAATTACTGGACCTTAACCAATAACTAGCCATGCTCACTGTGATAACTTTAATCCAGCCTTTCTCAGGTTTTTTCTGCAAACCATGACTGTTTTTAAGAAGTCTGATGTTGGCAGTGGTGGAGAATCCCAGCTCCATAAAGTATCAACATTTCCTGAAATTTTCATCCAAATCCGTCCATAACTTTTTGAGTTATCTTGCTAACAAACAAACACACAAAGCAAAGTGATCACAATACCTCCTGGCAGAGGTAATTAAGCAAGAATTGAAACAACTTGTAGAAATCCACTCAACTTTTGCAAAAATGAATATAAAGACAGCTTTGCAGCACCTGGAGGGTTCAAATTCAAACTTTATGAACTATTAGGGTCCTAAATATACCAAAGACTAATAAAAGTAGGTTTAGCAAAATATGACTCCTTTAAGTGAACCGGTAGAACCAGTACATGACAGGACTTTTACTTTATGGAGCTGGGATTCTCCACAACTGGATGTTGGTACCAGTGATGTATATTTAGTCATTACTCACACAATATCTAAACACTGTAATAGCTTAATTGTTTAAGTAGCTTTAAATGTGCTCAAGTGAAACAGCATAGTGCACTTGGAAAGACTTAGCTTTCAGTTAACATGTTACCAATAACACTAAAACTGTCCAGTTGACATGCTTCTTTCTGTGTATGCGTAAATGTTAACCAGTGTAATTAATGAGAATTGTATAGGTACTAATCTTTAGCTTTGCACAGGAATTCTGATGCTAACATTCCTTATCCATTACCCATGTGCAATTGATGGACCTTCACACTTCATTATTTTGCGCAAACAGAAGCATTGAAACAGCTAAGTGCCATAAGGTTAAGTCTGCCAGCCTTCTCTTACCTAGTGCTTCCTGTACATGTTAAAATGTTTCCTATAATCTGAATTAACATATCAATAAAGAACCAAGTCTTTGAATCAAGTACTTTAAATTGTGTAGTAAAGCCTGTAGAATAACCACAGCAAGCCATGTTGAATTACCAAATCAACGGTCATTTACAACCATTGGAGCTTTATTAAGTGTCCAAAAAAACAAATGACTTACGGTTCCACTGGAAGGAGTGGGAGAACAGTAAACAGGCAAAGTGCACAGCCTACACTAGAGCGACAGCCATGGAGAGCTCCGGATGTATAAATACAGACATTGAACTTAACAGGACCTAGGACAGCCTTTAACCCTCCAGAGATCCTGATTGGACAGCATCCCTGTATGACTGCCCGCCTTCTTTCGGTTCTGGGAACAGTTTGATGAGGTCGTCAATGCGAAGAATGGTGATGGCAGCCTCAGTGGCGAATTTGAGGCTCTTTGTCTTAACCATGGTGGGCTCGTAGACACCAGCCTGACGGTTGTCTCTGGGCTTGCCGTTGACCAGATCCAAACCAATCCTACAGGACGAAAAGGTCATCAAGTTATTAATTTTTTTTTTTAATACACAGAATGAGTGAAATTTTGTCTTAAGCAGATCACATTTTTAGGATGCATAATATATTTTTTGTACAGTGCCTGTTTTTTATCCTGACCCATAGTTTTAAGTTTCAACAAGGTAAGTCCACTGACTGAGACTTTAGCTCTATATCGTGTCCTATTGCAATGACAGACTTCACTGCCTAATATCTTCACTCTCCCCAAATTTCTAATTGTTTTGTGGCAAAAACAGTTTTAGCACATCTAAATCCATCTGAAACACATCTAAATCCAATTAAGTTTAAGACTCTTCTTCATGCAAGAGAAGTATGAAGGCATTGATGTTTACACCATTTGAAACAAATCTACCTATGCCCATTTAGGAGTGTGTGCTTCTCTAACAGGACACTATTATACCCCATTTAAAGCTGCCTGTGACTATCACCAATTTTTCTTCAAATTTGTAAAACCCAAGTCATAGCCTCAGTATCATGAATCCGTAAGTGTTTCTGTGATTATGCAATGACTCTCTTCCTTTGTGGTGAACAATTTCTAAGTGTACTCCACCATAAACAATCCATTTGTTTACAAACAGAGCCAGTAGGTCACTTGGGCAGTTTCGGATACTTGTTGCGATGTGTATTGTGGGAAGCGGAGCTCCACGCAGCTGCATTATGGCGGCAGTGGCAACAAACACAAACGGCTTCATTGCCTCTTGCTACTGCAGATGCATGGAGCTCTGCTTCCCACAATGCACATTGCAACAAGTTTTCAAACATGCCCGAGTGACCTACCAGCACCTGAAGAGATTCAGGTGAGTAATCATAGAAAGATTTACAGAGTCGTGATACTTAGGCTATGACTCAGGTTTTACAGATTAGATGGAAAAACTGGTGACGAAAGTCATACGCAGCTGTAAGTATTTAGAAAAGGCTATTGGAAGCAAGACAAAAAGATCTATGGTAATATGACTGATATAAGGAAAAACTTACCACTTGAGATTCTTGCGTTCGGGATTAACCTGAGCCTCGTTGTGGAAGGCTCGAAGCTTTGCTACCAAATCGGTGGAGTCCTGTGCTGCATTCACAGCCAGGGTCTTGGGGATGACGAGAAGTGAACGAGCAAATTCAGCAATAGCCAGCTGCTCCCTGGAACCCTGGGGAAACAGAAGTGCTTAGTTCAGTCTCTAATGATTTAAGTGTCTTGAACTGATGCATTTTTGACTGACACTTTCTCCTGTGGCTCACCATGCTGGTAGCATAGTTCTCCAGGTAGATTGACAGAGCTGCCTCCACAGCACCTCCTCCTGGTACAACAGACTTTGACTCCAGAACCCTCTTAACCACACACAGAGCATCATGCAGTGAACGCTCCATCTCGTCACACATGAAGTCATTGGCCCCACGCAAAATGATAGAGGCTGATGTGCGTGCTTTGGTACTGATGAGAAAACAAAGGTACCATTAACAGCTGTGACCCCAGACTGTGCGGTTCAAATACTTTACTTCCAGACTGTTTGCTGGAGTAGTTTATCACAATTACTGACATAAGAGGAAAAAATATCGCATGCACTTTAATCCATTAGTAAATATTATTACATATGGTTCAAGTTCTTACTTCTTGACCAGGATGAGCTCATCATCACAGATGCGTTCCTGCACCACCTCCTCAGCCTGGCCCAGCATAGTGGGCTCAAAGCTCTCCTCTCCCTCCAGATTGGTCAGAGAAGGACAGACGATGGCTGAGAACAGAAGCAACTAGTCAAAATCTAACACAGCGCAGTGATAAATATTTTAGCCTTGTCCAACAATGTGCACACTGGTAAACTAATAATACTACAGCATGCCTCCCTCTTACCTCCTGTTGCCTTAGCGATACGTTTAAGGTCCCTCTTAAGGACCCTTCTCACTGCCATGGCTCCTGCATCAACAAAGTACTTCAGGCACATGTCATCGATGCCACCAGTGGTCAACACAACGTTGGCACCAGATGCCAGGATCTTCTGAATTCTCTCCTTGGTGATGTCAGATTCTCTGTAGCAGCAAAAGAATTTAAGTTTCATCAGTAATGATCAATACCAACAGTGAAGATGTCACTTGTAAGATTTCATTGTGTATATATTCTCAAAGAATGGTAAGACAAATGCATCTTATGCTTTTCATAGAGGGGCGTTTAAAATATTGTCCAGTTCAAAGTAATCGTCCAACAGCTCAGGCAACAGCTGTGGCCTTGACTTGGAACTGCTTATCCTTTCTCCCACGCGTATCACTGTGAAAACTATAGATCGAGTATCACAGCAAATTTAAATGGGATGTTTCTAAAGTGTGTTAACATCAAGCAGTAAAATAAAGAAAAGCTTCAATTAACCTTTGTCTGATCTGGTCGAGTTTTTCTGGGTCGTTGATGATGACTTGGACTCCCATCTTCATTTTGGTCTTTTGCAGGCTGAAGTCCAGGCAAGCAATCTTGGCATTGACAATGCGCTTTACCATGCCTTTGGAAAAAACAAAAAACTTTTATAAAGGAAGGATATATTTTAACTAGGCTGGTGATGTGTTACAATTTGCCAGTGTGTTGACTGACACATACAAGATCTACCACAATGTATGTCTGACTATAAAAGATGTGCCACAGTTTACAAATGACTGTGCCTGAATTCCTTTCAAAGCCAGTGTACTGTCTCCCACGCGTATAACTGCATATAACATCAGGAGGAATAGCAGCAAAATTAATGGGAGTTCATCAGATGGAATTACAGTCTGATAGAGTATTCTTTTTAATATTGCTGTCCTTTACCAAGTAAAAGGAAAAAGTACAAGCCTTCAGAATTTACTCACCTTGTGAGCCAACTGTGCAGTTCAGTGCATATCCGTTAACCAGGAAGCTCTCCTTCTGGCTACGGCCATGGGCTTTCAGAACATTGACAGAGTTGATTGGATATTTGGCCACACCCTTGCTGTCAACAAACTTAACAGCCATAGCAGCATCCACAACCATGTTGGCAAAGAAGTCTGCATCACTGAGGGCTCAGTGGTCAAGGAGGAACAGACCATCCATGCGCATTAACTGCAAACAAACCTTTACTTCCAATGAACATAAAAATGACTCATTATAAACAAAGGAATCAACGGTGATGCACAGATAATAAAGTAATAGGAAGAAATTCCAGGAGCTTAACAAGCTGCTCCAAGATTCTTTCCCTTTTATGCCACAAAGGATACACTCCAATAATTTTGGAGGACATGGAGGTCTTTGCTGCGTTAATTAGGCATTCCCTTCCCAGATCATCTGTCCCAATTGTAAGATTCTCATTAATGTAGCGCACTGCCTCCCTGGAAGATTAAAATGACAAGTGTGGATATCAGACAATCTATAGCAAAGAACATTCCATTTTTGAATAAACTGAATCCTCCATATCTAACAAGAATTTGTGATGCAGAAGGAAAAGGTGCATTCACAGTCGCCTTACTTGCAAGCCAGACGATATCCACTGATAACTGATGTGGGGTGAATCTTCTGTTTCACCAACTCATCTGCACTCTTTAGCAACTCTGCAGCAAGAATTACCTAAAAGAAAGTCCCATAACCATCATTAGAAAAGAAACAGTCTTACATTTGCAACATACTACACTTCATCTACGACAAAGGTTTTCACATTGTCCCATCATTTCTTTGGGGGTGACAGATTTAACCGTTAAACCCCTTCAGACTGAAGGACTGTTTATCTCTCCTGTCAGCATAGCCATGCATCTGTATAAAAGGGCAGATGCATGGTACTAAAACAGGACATTTATTCAACAAGTCAACTTTTTGATCAATATAAAAAATAACCAATTTACTTAACATGTATTTGCAATGTGGCATCAACACAAAGGCTAAATAATAAAAATATCTTTTGGACCTCAATTTTAATATGGTATTCTGTGACCCCTTTTTGGTCAACTGTGCCACGAAACACCATTCAATTGCAATTTTCCTGAATCTAAACTTTAGTTCAGTTGTTATTTCACATGGACCCTTACTGTGATGCCAAGATCGGCACAAACCATTTCAGCTCTACATCACAGTGGTTGTTTTCTGCAGCAAGATACATTATTTCAAAGCGCAGGGCAAGCCTCAGACCCACGCATGTTGATATGCTCACTCCTCTCCTTTGTAACCATCAGCTACTCCTATAAACTTTTATGCTGTCAGAGAAACATTACAAATATTTGGCTTTTTTTTTTTTTTGAAGTTCTGTTACATGTTAAGATGTATACCTATTTGTTGAAGACTGCAGTGCAGATATTGTTTGTTGATGTCATTTGACTTGTACACACAAACACTTTTACACGATTATTGTTATATCTACATAGACATTTTTATATAACCTTTTGCTTTATACTTTTTCTAGTTTTAGATGGTTCTGGAATAAAGGACAAGTTGTTTTACATTTTCAGACATGTCTTTCACATTTTTACCTAACCCTACTGTAATACTTGTTTAATCGAATCAACGAAAATAATCTATAGATTAATTCATTACACAAATAACTGATGGCAGCAGCTCTACCTCAGAGACAGATGACAGAAACCACATCATTTTTGCATGTATCATTGAATATGTCATGCCAAAACCACACTTCTCACCAACGATCAAAATAATTTGCGTTGCATTTAGAATTCCAAAATTCCACACCGTAGACATGACACCATCTCAGAGCAGCTTACCACAGAGGTGGTCCCATCTCCAACCTCCTTGTCCTGCAGGTCAGCCAGTTCACACAGGACCTTAGCAGCTGGATGCTCCACTTCCAGCAACTTCAGGATGGTTGCTCCGTCGTTGGTGATGGTCACGTCCTGCAAAAATGACAAAGGTGTTTAGCACATTAAGCATCTGTCTGTGCCGTCATGTACACAGTAGGATAAAGATCGATGATAGTCGAAAATGGCACACACCCCGATGTCATCCACCAACATCTTGTCGAGGCCAACTGGTCCGAGGGAGCTTTTGACGATGTTGGCAATGGATGCTGCGGCCATAACTGAGAAAAAAGTTATACTTACGTAAGACAATCAGATTTGTCTGTTTATTCATTAGAATCAGTGTCACTATTAACGACCCAAAGATACAAGACTATTTGAGTAAGTAAACATATATTTTCGTTGTTCTGTCATTCTATTTAGTGTGGTGCACAGAATGCTAGCCACACCTTCAGACCATGACAGTGTTTAATCTATCCCATTAGCATAACCATCCATTCATGACAGAGTGAATGGAAGGGACTAAAATGGGACAACACAACCAACAAAATTACGGCTGGAAATGAGGTACAAGCTGAACAGACTCAGACTTGTCAGACAGGACTTGACTGTGCCTGAGTGAGAAAAAGAGCTCAGCGAACATCCAACTTAGTTAGCATTAGCATTAGCCACACGTGTGTTACATGCAGAAACTGAACCCGTTTGTTAACAATCCCAGAAGTGAATAAATACGCCACTAGGTTCAATCAAAACGCTGCGAAAAATAGTAAAACCACTTACCATTTTGCGTGCGGACAGACTCGCCAGATGTTCTCTGGCCGAGCACGTTTAACGGACCATCTAATAGCGACATTTTGGACCACCACACAACCGAGAAGAAAGGGAAGCGGCGCGGTGCACTATGGGTAAACCGGTCTTAACCAGAAGGTTCGAGAAGAAAATTAGTAAAAAGCACTGGGATACAAAGTCTAAATTATGTCAGCTACACTGACAAATTTAACTTCAATTGTACAGATAAAGATTATGTATAATTAATCCTCCCATGAATTCAGAAAATTACAGTTTTACGGTTAATACTAAAGTGAACAACATTTCCCAGCATCCTCTAACATCTTCGCACCGCCTTCTTCTTCTTGGTTTTTTTAAACTTTGATATCTTGGTTGTTAGTGAGCTCACCTGCGCCCTCTGCTGTTTATTTTGTGATATGTAACGTAGGGGATTATTTATATATATATATATATATATATATATATATATATATATATATATATATATATATATATAATTTTTTTTTTTTTTTTTTTTAAAATTTATTTATTTATAATATTTCCCATTTAGAACTTGTGTGCATACAGCGGTAGCTAAAATTATTAAACATGTGACAGATCTGATATGGCCATATATACAAACTCCTGTAACATCTATTATGTAAATGTATGATGCATATATAGCCTATATGTTTAAAAATCATGCAGATATTTTTGATATTCAATAACTTACGTAACTTATTTGACTGTGTGTGATTATGAGATAGAACGGTATACCATCTTATATGGAATTTATTATAACTGTGGACATATTATGCACATCTATGTCATATACTGGATTTCCATATAATTACTGGATATAATGTTTTTCAGTATTTTGTTTAAGATATAGATTTTTGTCATTCAATTATTAATGATTTCATAGTTTTCCGCCCTTTTCTTCCATTTTTAAAAATGAGATAACTATATGAGTGGATCACCATTTTTCTTACTTAGGTGTAATAGTGGACATCACCTACTGAATCAGATTTTAAGGAAAGTTATTTTGTATTATTTGTTGTTTGCAAAATTTCTTGATCAGATGAAACTGTAATAAGATGCACTAATATTAATATATATTGATAAATAACAGACTCAGGATCTTACGTTCTGACAATTAATATGACAAACACAAAAACACAAAGATTAGTTTAATCTGAATTTATTATCTCCAGTACAGTTTTGTTGAGCAATAACAACTAAGCAGTTAAAAAAATACAGTACACTTAACTTAAACATTAAAGCATTATAAAGCATACCTATGGCATACAAGAATAATGTTCCTAAAATGTACATCTTTACAAAGTGTTTACAAGTAAAATGTAAAAAAAGACAGAAAAGTGCAAAAAAGAGTCAATGATGACTGACAATCCCCACCAGTGAAACAGAGACTCGAAAGTACAATGAAACAACCAAAAAAAAATACATACTTCATATTCGTAACGTGTTTTGATGCACATTTCCTCAAATGAACAGATTTCAAATGAACAGCAGGCCATGATATTGTTGCTTTTTCATGTTATTGTAATCTGAACTTGAATTAAGTAATGCGTCATAGAGAACTACTATTTTCTGATAATGTTCACAGTATTTGAGTCAAATTTGTGAGTGCCCCTTAAGCCTTTAAATAAATAAGATTCACTTTCATTTACATCGTGTTTGTGGACTGAAGTTAAGTGATAAGGGACAATATCACGGAGATGCTTTCAAATAAATAGGGCACATAAAGTGAGTTTTACAAAGAAATAAAAAAGTGTGTAGAACAGGGTTTGCTTCAGACGGACCAAAAATAACTGTGCTGTTGGAACTTTATTGTTGTGTTTTCTTTGTGTTTGTCTTTTAACATCTTTTCGTGAGAGTGATTGCAACGTCAGTAGTGCGGCAGTTGGGAGAGTCCCATAAACGTAAACAAAGTAAACAAAAAACAGTTGACCAACCAAATAAAAAAAAAAAAAAATACACAAAATTTACATTAAATACAGTACTGTAGTGTTTTAACTAAACTCTCCATAATGCTCTCCTTCGTGGTCCCTCTTATAAACAAAAAAAAGTTAAAATTAGTAAGATAAAAAAAAAAAAAAAACAATCATCCACTTGCAGAGACACATTTCACAAAATGGATGCTTCCAGACCATAGTAAGATTTGCTCACAGATTAAAAATAAATATGGATTCTAGTTTCTTATAGATCGTCTATAATATCAGCATCTTCTCTTGGTTTTAAAGCATGATACCCTATTATTGAAAAAGGTGGTTTGAAGGCTGAATCACAATAAGACTTCAGATAGACTTACACGTCAAAGTCTAGTCTAATTACACTTAACCTATTGGCTCTCACACTAGCCAAAATGTTTCTTTAGTGTTGCATCCTTTGTTCATTACAATTACTGCTAAAAAAAGCTGTTAAAAGTGACACTCTAGCCTGAGCAGCGAATCTGAAGATTGCAAATTTCAACAGCGAATTCATAAAGCTGCGTATTGAGAACTGTTTCATAGAGTAAGCACGATTAAAAACACTAACCACCACTGGAAACATTGGAAAACATCTCACGTGGTCTGGCACGCCTTTACAGGTTAAGATTTCCTACTGCTGGAAGTTAAAATAACCTTAACAGCAAAATTAAAAGAAAAGAGATCGAAGTAGCGCTCCTGACATGGAGAGATCAAATCCACCAAAAATCTTCACATCTTTAATGCTTATACTTTTGGATGTTTATCGGCATAAATCCTTCGTTTTTACTGAAAGTCATTCTGTAGAAGCCTGAAACGGAAAGCAGCGGGAAACTCCTTTGAATATTAAAATCTAATACTGTCACACTTCTTGTTAGCGCCGCCCCTCACCAGATCATCGCTTCTTAAAATGTACTTGAGAAGATTTTTTTGAAGTGCTAAGGCAACTCACATGCAGGACTGGATGTGGCGTTAACAGTAACCTATTGTGTTTTACTTTGAAGCCCTGTAACAGAAAGTATAGGTATTCACATAAAAATATGGCTGCAGTCAAAGAAATAGCTCCTGACCTATGCAGAAAGATGGGATATAATTGAGTTGTTGGTGTTCTATGATGTTGATACAGATGAGGGTCATTAAAGACAAAGCAGCAGTGTCCCCTGTGTTGCTATATGCTGTATATTAATATATATTTGGCTTTCGTGTTGTCATATAGACTCAGGCGAAGCTGCTGGAGCTCAGACACTGGAACTTCTCCCTCAGAGACTGGACGATGTTGGGTTGGTTCTGCTGTGGCTCGCTCCACAGGTATTTCTCCAGGTGTTCACGCTCCAGAGATCTGAGTGGATCACAGGAGTGCATCGGTGTGCAGGGCAGACTCTGGGACTGGACCAGACCACGGTTCTGTTTGGAAAGTATCACTGAGCTGCCGCTGCCGCTGCCGCTGCCGCCGCTGTTTCGTTGTGCCGACCGCTCATGCTCGTGTTCACTCTCGTCCTCAGAGCGGATCTCCACATAGTCGTCGTCATCCTCCCCATTGTCCTTGAAGTTAGCCAGATAGTTCTGAGTGGCGTTGAGTATGCTCAGTGCAGAGGCCCGATTCAGGACCACCACCTGCTGACCGTCGTGTAAGGTGAGGTCCGACTGCCCCTGGGAAGACCGTTCTGGGAGGCTACTCTGCCGACCGATGCGACCCAGACTGGGGCCGTGGAGTCGGTCCAAGGCGGGTCCGTTACTTTTGAGTCCAGACTGGTTGTTCTTCTCCTGCTGCTGACTGTCCAGGCAGCTAACCGACTGACTGGAAGCGTTGGACGAGGGCATAGACGGCGCATTAAAGGAAGGATGTCTCTTAATTGAGCTGTACACGTGCTCCTCTTTGTCGCTTGGCGCCGACATGCATGAGCTCCACCTCTGAGGTGGTGGCGGGGTTGTTGGTGACGAAGGGAAAGTCTTGAGAGCAGGGATGGAGCAGGCGGAGGTAAGTCTGCGCTGCGGGGTGGACGATGCACGAGCATCTCCCACGTCACCGGTAGAGGAGACGAAGCTGGCCAGCTCTCCATTGCTGTAGGTTGAGTGGAGCCAGTCGTCGTCCAGCGAGGTCTCGGGCATGGACGGAGAGGTTAGCAGTCCTGGATGGGAGTGATGTGGAGCAGCAGTGGCCTGACCCGCTGAACCAGGAGTGTCCCTAAACATGACCTGATCGTACAGCTGGGAGTATTCGGCTATCCTGGCACCTGAAAGGGAACACAGGTGTAAAGAAGGTGTTCAGTGGTTGTTGGTGTATTTCAGTCCGATTCTTAAATGCGAAAAATGTTCCAAGAGAGCCTCATCAGTAATGAGAGAGCACTGATATTTCCACACAAAGATACGCTATAATACTACTACTTCGAGCAAAAGTTCTGTAGGAAATAAAAACACTACTTTAATATAAAAACACTTCTTCAATCCCCCTGAAGGACATACCACTATATACACAACCTGGCCAAAAGAAGTCCCATATTTAGTCGATTTCAACACATTATGTTGCTGCACCTACACCTAAGAAACTGAAGCGACCCCAGAGGCACTAGTGCATTATGGGTATTCACCTCATCTTCCTCTGTTCTCACCCTGATTCTCCATCGAAACACAGTCCAGTCTTAATGCTCTGTATCAAACTGATGGTTGTTCAAGAAATAAAAAGCTACTCACCACAACAACTAGGGTTAAAGAACTTGTTGCAGCTAAAACATATGAATTACTGCAATAATTATTCAATGGAAGGATTTTATGTATTTCCCAAATTAAATCCAAGTGGAGACCTTTTTTGGCCCGGTAGTGTATATTACATCACTGCATTATTATAAATACTGAAGCATTAATGTTTCATGCACAGGAAGAAGATGTAAATATGACCGCTGATGGGGTGATTAATGAGAGAGGAAACAAGCATTAAAAAAGTTTTTGAAAGTTGTCAGAGGCCAAAAAGGTTGCAAACTTTTCTGATGGGTTTTATTTTAAATTATCATCAGTGTAAAATCTTCATGTGAAATAGCTAATAACTAATTGTAGATGCAGTGAAGTAGAAGTAAACAGTAATGCCAAGTGGAAATACTTGAAAATAAAGTATAAAATTGCGGTTTCGATATTTGAAACAAAAACCCACGGTCACTCTAAACAACAGAACACCGTTACACACTGACACTAAATATTTGGCTTTACCTATGGCTGCACCTCCTTGCTTCTTCTCCTCCAAAATGGCCGCCAGGTCTTTCTGTTTCTTCTCAGCTCTGGCCCGACTACAAGAATCTCCAGGGTCCATGCTCCTCATGCGCAGTAGCTGGTTGGCTTTCTTGATCTTCTGACTGTACTGCCGTGCCATCAGAAACACCCGGCTCTTGTTTTTGTCCATCAGCTCCAAGGGGAAGTCCACAGACTCACCCAGCAGGAGTGAGGAGGAGGCTAGTGGTGAGTCTAGACCTGCCAGCTCTCCTGGAAATAAACTATGGAGGTCTTTGAGTGGATGATCCCTCTGATGGGCATTTCGTGGAGGAAGCTCTACCAGGTCATCGTCCTCAAGGCGGAAACTGCCGCTGCTGAGTCGAGCCAGACGGTTCCGAATGCTCTTTACTGTTCCTGGAGCAGGTTCTGGTGTGACAGGAAGGGGTTGTGGGGTGGGAACAGGGGAGTGGGTTTCTTCTTCATTAGGACCTTCATTTTGAGGTTCAGGGAGGTTAATGACAGGGATGGTGAAGGATGGTGTGGAGGATATGGGTGGGGGTCTAGGCTGATGGGATGGGGGACTTCTGGTAGGGGGGCTGGCTGCCTGGGGGCTCACTACAGGGGGGCTCTTTGTCGGGCTGTTCTTAACTGAGGGGGTCCTCTTCGGCGACTCACTGGCACTAACAGGAAACGCCGCTGGAAGCCGGTCTGTTTTCTTCTCATTGTTCTTGATGTAGTTTTCCAGGTCGTTCCAGATCTCATCGACCTGCTCTGACATCTTATCACCTTTCTGTGAGCGCTGTGGAAAGGTTTCTGAAGCAGATGATGATGAATAATCTGGTTCTGAACAACACGGGGCAGGATGGGAGGCATCTGGACCTTCATCCTCTCCGAAGTGGAGGCTCTCCTCAGATACAAACCCTCCAAGGCTTTCAGTCAGGTCCTGCTCAGAAGCCAGCAGACTGTCCCTGTCTTGTTGTATTTTATTGCCTTCATTCGTTGCCTTAGTCTCTATTGATGGAGGATCCCTGAAACAGATCGTGTCATAGATGTTTTCCTCAACTATCTTGAGCTCACATGACCCAAATGGTCTCCCGTCCTGCGTGGAGGACCGGTTGCTTTCAGAGGAACTGTCCGGTTCGATCCTAGACTCTGTCCGAGCAGGGACTTCTGGAGCATTTAGTACCCTTGCTGCCTGAGCATCTGAAGACGTCTCCTTCCGTGATTCCTCTGGGTCTCTCCTGATAAGCCCCATGCTCTTCAGGTCCTCGTAGCTGATATTGTCATATACGTTTTCAATATCATCTATAGTCAGCTGCTCAGCGGAGGACGAACCGGATATGTCGTTGCTAGAAGACTCGGTGTGGATCACTTCTAGGTTACTGTGTCCAGACTGGTCATCATCAGGACTTTCTTTGGCCTCGGTCGCCTTCTCCCCTGCGCTGCTCGCCCTCCGCAGGACTCGGCCCCCATTGGGTGGGGGGTCGATCTGCACCGTGGGCACTTGTTCCACGTGCCAGCTGCAGGGTCGGGCTGTCCTGGGTGACGACGGGGCCTCTGGCCTCTCTGTGGGGGTCTCCGGTTCCGGTCCACTTGGTTCTGTGGGAACAAACATCTGGTAGATATCCTCATCCTCATCGTCGGGCTGCATCGTTCGCTGACGGGTGGGGAACATCGCCCTGCGAGCTCGGTGGTCTGCCCAGATGTTTCTGACTGAGTGGTCACTTTCTGTGACGATGACTGAGGGAATAGGGGAGTCTGGGGGTTCCTCTGTAACATGAGGGGTCCTGACCAGGGGTGGGTGGTGACTTCCTTCTCTTACGAGTGATTCTCTGGCTCTCTGAAGGAAAAATAGCAAAAAAAAAAAAAAAACCACATCACAATCTGATTCAACATCATTCAGTTCTAGTATAAGTTGATTCCATGGGTCTATCATCCATAACCAGCTTAAAATGAACACAGTACCTGTAGGTCAGAGGGGCTCATGTTGAAGGATTTCCACTGTTCTATACTGTCGACAGACGCCTGAGGGTTCAACCTCTTCCTGCTGTTTTTTCCAGGGACTCTCAGCCTCTTTCCACCTCCCTGAACACAGATTTTCAATGTTTAATTAAACAAACTGATTAACTGATTGAAAGATATAATCGTTAATGAGAACAAAGATTAAAACTAAAAACAACAATGGAAAAATTTTAATTTTACTGAATAAAACTAAATAAAAACTACAAAAATAGTGCAAAACAAACAAAAATGAAATACGATTGCAGGTAAAGCTAACAGCTGTTGTTTCTCCTTAAGGTTAATGGTTTATGTTCAAGAATAAAAAGGTTTGCACAGCATTGGACCTTATACTAAAAAACCGTCTTGTAAATTGTGTCATTCTGCCTTTTCACTTTTTATATTTCAAGACTATGATATCAAAACTAATAGAAGTCAGTTTCTAAAAACTAAAATTAAAAATATTTATACATTTACACATATTTTAAAAAAACAAGCCAAAAGTTATTATACATTTGTTCTTTAAATAATAATAAAACGGAGGACTGTTCTGAGCAGTTTAAACATACAAGGCCACTGTCATCCTCATCATCGGCATCCTGTTGATGAGGCTCCTCCCCTTCTTCTCTGTCGCTGTGGTCGTAGTGATCGCCGGGGTCCAGCGACTCCTGTGATTGGTTGATGAGGCTGCGACTTCGACCGATGGTGCCCAGAGCCAGCTGGGACACTGGAGAGAGCAGGGTGGCACCCAGACTCGTTCTCTGGAGAGGAGAAACATTACAAGAGTCTGATTAGATCATGCCTGGAGGTGTTTGTGTATGTGTATTTATTCATTGTTGTGATTGTTTACCTTTTCTCCATCAGCGTTGGCTGCGTTCTGCTTAGCATTCTTCAATAATTTAGATAAAGGCTCTATGGAAACAAATCATTAAAAGGTTAATTCTTAAAACTCAAATGACCAAAGTTTCGTAGTGTTTCTGAAATTTAGATTTCTCACCTTTTCTGCGTCCTCTACGAGGAGTAGGGCCCTCCTTAGTTTGAGGGGAGTCCTTCTTGTCACCATCAGGACTATAGTGAAACCCGGGGTGATCTGCAGAAATAATAGTATTAGTATTGCACTGATCCGAAACTGTTAAACATCCATACTGATTTATAAATGTTCTAATGTTGGGAAATAGTTAATATAATGATGTGATAAATAGAAATCCACTTACGCATTGCATCCATCTCCAAGATGGCTTGTTTGGCCTGGAAAAAAAAAATAAATAAGAGAGTTAAAAGAGTTGAACAGTGTAGGGCAAGGGTGTCAAATATGTGGACCAGGGACCAAAACCAGCCCACCAAAGGGTCCAATCCAGTCCAGGGGATGAATATGTAAAGTTTAAAAATTACACTGAAGATATTTACAGTCAAGGTCAAACAGCTCAATCTAAAGTGGGTCAGATCAATAAAATAAAAGCATAATAACCTATAAATTTCTCTTTTTTTTCATTTTGCTGAGAAAAAGTAAAATTAAATGATAAAAATATTTACATGTACAAACTATCCTTTAAAAAAATATATTAATAATCTGAAGAACCATGAACAACCTGAAATTTCTTAAGAAAAATAAGTGGAATTTCAACATTATGCCTGTTATTAAATGTTTTGTGCCTTTATAGATCCATTATGATCTGTAAAGTGTAATGCACATGTGTTAATGAGAAGCTGAGACATAATATTGTTAAAATTTCACTTTTATTTTTTGCACTTAAACAAAAAGAAAAACTGAGTTATTATTTGCAGGTTATTATTATGTTATAATAGTACTGATCTAGCCCAAATTGGGCTGTATGAGGCCCCTGAATTAAAATGAATTTGAGACCTCTGATGTAGTGTTTGACTTGCCACTAGGGGGCACTACATCACAGTTTTGACTCAACAGGTTTGCTGAACAAGAAGGCCTTAACATGTAAAACAAAATGAGGTTTTTTTTTCATTGACCCTCACTTAAACATGGCCACAGCAAAGAGAACAAATGTATGTAATAAAATAAAGCACATGAAAGAAGAGCTGGAGAAAAGGGAGGGTTTTGGGAAGATGGATGAAAGTAAAAAGGAAGTGACATTTCAAACACATCCCACTCAGTGTCTGTGTTTATGTCATCAGCGAACAAAGAGAAAGCCATCAGGAGATTATGCGTTCTTACCTTGGCAGGAATTTTGGCAGGATGGTTTTCAAGTATGAGTCTTTTGAGGTGTAAGATCCACATGCGCTTGTCTTGCTGTGATTTAGCCTGAAGTGAAAAACATCACAGGGGAGATAATATCAGGCATAAAAGGTAGCTGACAAGGTTGGGGTAAACCTTTAAAAATTTGTAACATGGCTTTCTTATGTAACGCAGATCACTTTGTTCTTTTCGCAGTGCTTGTCCCAAACACAGTGGTTAGGTAACAATGGCTGCTATTAGACACTAAACACTCAACATGTCTGTGCAACTCGACGAGCTGAGCCTGGATGTTCTACGAAACAATCAGACACCTGCAAATAATGGTCACACTTCTGATTCTTGCTCAACACTGCTGGTAGCTGTAGAGCTTCAGCAAAACATGCACACTGCAAAAATCTAAATCTTCCCAAGTGTATTTTTCTTATTTCTAGTCAAAATATCTCATCACACTTAAAATGAGACATAATCACCTAAAGAGTAACTTTTTTAGTGAGATATAAGAACTTATTTTAAGACAATAGATCTTAAAAATCTTATTTCCAGAAATCTTACTAAGAGAATTTTCACTTGTTCCGTTGAAAGATTTTCTTTTTTGCCTAATTCAAGATTTTTTGCTTAATTCAAGCAAAATGGAAGAAGTGAAAATTATCTTGGTAAGGTTTCTTGAAATATGATTTTCAAGATCTATTGTCTAAAAATGAGTTCTTATATCTCACTGACAAGTTACTCATTAGGTGATTATGTCTTATTTTAAGTGTGATGAGATATTTTGACTAGAAATGAGAAAAATACACTTGGGAAGATTTAGATTTTTGCAGTGTGGGTTAACATTTATTTCATTAGTCAGTTTATGTAGAAAATTGTTCCTAAAGAGCTTCTAAACTGCTCATAAATCCTAAGGCCCAAAGTAGTTCGGTGTTTGTAATTTCAGAGGTTTTATGAAATTTAATTACATGATTAAGTTTTCTCTTTTGTTGCTGAAGGCTTGCAGAATCAGTGACATCTTTTAAATCACTTCTTAAAACACATTTTTATAGACTTGCCTTTGTGTGATGTTGTCTTTTTTAATGTTTGAGTATTTAATTTTACCCTGTTTTTGGTTATTCATTTATATTGACATACATGATGTTGTTTTATTCCATCCCGTCATTTTTTCATTGATTTGACAGCATCATGTTATGCAATCTCTGCCCCTTCTACTTTGATACATTTAAATTTATTCGGAGTGTTATGTTGTAAGACTTTGCTGTACATATCTCTTTTATTATGTTTTGTTGTTTTCTTTTTTTTTCCCAATTCTCTTTTTATCGGTATTTTCCATGGTTCACATATTTATTCACATAGCAATTCACCATTCTCATCCATTCATCTGAAAATTACAACTGAACCTCACAGCGATACTTCCATGACTTCTGTATTTTTTTATTATGTGGCTTTACCTGGACTGTGTGCTGCAGTTTGGGGTTCTTGTAGTGAAACACACTGAAACTCAATGGTTCTTTAGGAATAACTTCCACCAGCATGAGGTTACAGCACTGCAAAGACACAGGAAGTCATGTTAAAAACTCTGCTACCACACGGACATGTTTGTATGCATAGTGTCTCTTTGGGACGTGTTATGCTCAGAGTAGCATGACTGACCAGAATGTGAGCCTTGTACGTGTAGGTTTCCTCTCGTTTCTTGGTAATCAGTAGAAGCTTGTCAAACAGGAACAGAGTTCTTTCGTTTTTGGCCCTCTGCAGACGAAACGTGCCCTCAAGAACCAGCTCCCCATAGCCGATCAGGTCAGGGCCTTTCCAGTTCGTTAGCAGACTCTGGATTTCCTGCAGCAGGGAAAGAAAAACAGAATAAACAAAGCTGAATGACTGTATGATTATTATTTCTTTTTTTGCTTGAAAGTGAGGCCATTTTTGGAAAAAACATCATGCAATTGTAAAAAGAACTGTCGCACTGATCAGAATATGACAAAATTAAGTGAAATTCAGATATTTTCCTACATTTAATTTACTGATCATGTAGATGTTGATAAAAGCTCAGGGTAAATTCAAAGGTTATTATATTAAAACTGAAAAAAACTGAGGAAAGACAGGCTTTTGCAGCAAAATATAAACTAAACGGAACAAAAAACAAGAACAGAACAAAAAACAGGCATCTACAACCACTGTCAAACTACATGTTTTGAATTAATGTTGCAGAAGATTGTGTTTCCATGTTCACTTTGGAGCCTCTGAATGTCATAAATGATGCTGCTGAAAAGCTGAGAAACTGCATTTCACTTGAATTATTTCAATGTATTAATAAGATTAGTGCAGTGTTCTTAACCGTGGGGTCGTCTGGAATTCAAATGAGGTCACCTGAAATTTCTAGCAACTGATAAAAATAAAAACTTACTATTAAAAATATATGGTGAGTTGACAGAGACAATCCCAATCCATAAAAGACATTACAAACTGTGAAGCTGAAACTGAAGCACTGTGGTACTGTTTATCTTTCAAATGTTCATTGTGGTCAGTTTCAGATGCTGCAGCTCTTTCATAATTCATAGTTTGAGTTCTTGTTTGTTCAGTATTAATTGTCAGCCTTGTAAATCCAAGCTGGACTGACTGTACATATCGTGACCAAGGAAAATCAAATTCTCCCTTTGTGCAGTAATCTACACCTGGCTATTCTACCTCTGTACATAATAATATACATTATATAGACTAAATGTCATCTAAAATTAAAGTTTGTTTGCAACATAGTATAAGGTCAAAACAGTAATATCCTGTCAGAGAGCACATTTTAATTGATTGCCATTCCAACATTTATTTCAATATAAAGTAGCTCCTTGTTTGGGATAATCCCTTATGGTCCAACTAAAGCAAACATTTATTTAAAAGTAAAAATGTGGGTCATTTAGCAACACTAATCTGTCAAATTGTCTCTAAAATGTCCCATCAGAGAGATTTCGAATACCGTGTTTTGACCCTATAGCAAACTATTACATGATCAAAAACGAATTCATTTTAGCAAAAAAGAAAAAAAAAAAAAAAAAAAGCATCCATTTTGAATTTCTGGGGTCTGGGGGTTAGATCAGTAGATGCTTTTGGTCATTGAAGGTCTTTGAAGGTTAAAGAGGGAAGCCTTAGAATGTGTCATGGACAAGGTTATTATCGTTAACGAAAACTAATGAAATGACGAAAACTAGAATTGAAAAAACATTTTCGTTAACTGAAATAAATAAAAACTATAATTAAAGAAAAAAATCATAACTTAAACTGTATTGTGTGCTTACAAAACTAACTAAAACGTATAAAAATTATGGATATAATTCCCTTAGTTTTCATCTTTGTCAATGTCGGATTGATACAAAATCGATTTATTTCGCTCCAGCAATTTTAGCTAGCGGCACCATACAACACTTCACGGTCCGTCACTTGTCGTCACTTGTCATTTATAATCGTCTTCTCGTCCCCACTCTACCTGGAAACATGGAGACTAAAGTTGGGAGAAAGCAGCAGAATCCTGTCTGGGATTTATTTGAATACGATGGTGAAGAAGAGAAAAGATATGAAAAAACTAAAACTAAACTAAAACTAAGGATTTAGAAAAAAATGAAAACTAATAAAAACGGGCAAACCTGCTCTAAAAACAAATTAAAACTAACTGAATTACAGAAAAAAAAGTCAAAACTAAATAAAACTAAACTATGATGAAAAATCCAAAACTATTATAACCTTGGTCATGGATGTGTGCGGTGCAGCTGGACTGAAGGAGAAAATGGGGCAAAAGGTGAATAAAAGGGAAAACAGGAAAATATTTGCAAGCATAACAAAAATATGTTTCTATGCATCCCAATCCTTTGCAGACTCTAAGAGTAAAGGCTCCCACACACATCACTGCCTCCATCTGACCATTCCGGCTCCCAACTGATAAAAGAAACAAGCTTCTCTTTTATGTGTCCTCCTTATGCAAGGCCATCATTAGCTCAGTGGAAAATGCACTGACTTGCGTAAGACGTGGGGAGGATCAGAGACTTGGCTTTTTCAAAGCGATAGTTCACATAACTGTTCTGCAGACAATAAAAGAATTGGCACCCCAAAGGTTTGAAACTACACCGTCTGTTTCGGTGATGGGAATGTGAGAGCATGAAGAATAGGCTGGAAAGAAGAGGGGGAGCCAATGGGACATCTACAGCACTTAAACACTGAGATCTCCACATGGACCGACACACATTTAAGGAACTATATGTAATATTTCTACTTAAAATATTCAAATATGACCGAAAAGTATATCAGAATAAAGTATAGTTCAGAATAAAGAGTCAAAAAGTAAGAAATGCCAGTGTATTGGATTATAGGTATATGAACTGAATATACAGTCACGGAAAAAATTATTAGATCACCCTTCTTTTCTTCAATTTCTTGTTCATTTTAATGCATGGTACAACTAAAGGTACATTTGTTTGGACAAATATAATGATAAAAACAAAAATAGCTCATAAAATTTTAATTTCAGAGCTGATATCTATCCATTTTCCATGGCTTTCTTGATAATAACCAAGATCACTTCAGTTCCTCCATCAATATCTATGGCATTGGACTGACAAAAACAGTGCTTTTAGGCATTCCGTGTTTTCTTTTCTGTCTGTTTAAGTCACATGGTACACACAAGAGTTAGGACTTGATTGCATAACCATTGTTTTTGATGACTTTTGATGGTCTAAGAATTTTTTCAGTGACTGTATTTATACCGATGGGCTAAGGCATTTATGTGACCACTAGAGGGAGTAGTGAGTCACTCTGTCAGCCTCTCATGGTGAGGAAAAACTATCACCACATGGCCTTTGACTAAAGCATCAGAAAGTGACCAGATAGGATGAGAACCATTAAGAAACAACTTTTAGAACGTAACAAAGTAGTAAAAGCTAAAAGCAGTGTTGTTGTTTTCACCACTGAACACAGATGTAAATGAAAAGAATGGAGTTTGATGCTAAAATCACAGCGTGTCTTCTACACAGCTGAGTTTAATTATAAGGCTCATGAAGGTTAAAGTTATTATGGGATGTTATTATCTTTGCTAAGCTGCTGTTTGTTGATCCACGGTTCAGACTAAACTGTGACAGCTCTGACCGTGTTTGTTGGATTCTAAACAGATCTTTAAAGCAACTACTGAGAACACAAACGGTACAGAAAACGGAAGTGATTTGAGGTTTTACTGTGGCTGTTTTCTGCCTAAAAACAGAGCAAAGCTAACAGAGCTATAATGCAAACTATCAGCTGATACAACACTTGATTTGTTGGTGGTTTTGGCAGCCATATGTGCAGAGTGTCCTCTGCTGTTGATAGATTGGATTATCAATTCTACATCTAACTTAACCCTAAAATACCAGATTTTTAACCCATAAAGACCCAAACATCCACTGGCAACCAAAATCATTTACTGATGTAAAAAGTTAAATGCCTGTTGATCTGCTAATCCTATCAATGCAAGTAAATAATTTAATAATTTTCATCATCTTTTCATGGTTATCAGATACAGTATGACCATTTGGACGTACAGAGGCTCCATAGTGAATGCGAAAACACCGTCATCATCTACAAAATTGATTCACCAGTAAAACCCATGGAGTTTAATAAATGATAGTGGATGGACACACTGGGTTTATGTTCAGTTAATGATATATTTTACTGTAAAAGTCACTTTTCTCTGTTTTTGATATAATAACCCTCAACTTTAATTTAAGCTTTTATGAACATCTACTCGATCAATGAATTAAATATAGTGAAAATACCTGATTGCCAATGAAAAATGCAAAATACAGAGCATAATATTAGAGTAAATGTTGATAAATCACTTAAGAAAGGCTAAAAATAGAGAAAAAATTTATTTGGGAACTGCCACAAAAGCATCACTAGGTCCTTATGGGTTAATAAGCATATATTTAATGTGTACTATTCATACCTGCAACCTCACAGCGTGCTCGTGTTTCCTCTTCATGTCGTTGATGTGCCAGGCCACTCTCTGCATGGTGTCTATAGCTTCCTGGACAACCTCATAGATCTCGGTGTCCTTCTCCATGTGGTTGGCTATCTCCTGCACATCACAAAAACACACAAGACTGAGTAAAGGCACACAGACACCAATTCAACCACTGCGTGTGTATATCTGAACCTAAACACCCCTACATGCACTCTGTCGGACAAGCACCCTCAAGCTATGAATATACAGGCAAACACAGGAACATACATACTGAGCACCATATGTCTAAACATTTGGCTTCTCCAGTGGAAATTGTCAACAGGACCACAGTCAATGGTGCTTTTTAACCGTGCACATTCACTTGCATTCACATAGGTTAAGATTATTAAATGTTTGGGTGCCTGTGTTTGCATTTTTGTGAATAATTCTAGAATTGTGTGACTGTGTGTGTGTATAAGTGTGTATCTGAGATGCAGAGACAAACAGACAGAAACAGACAGACAGACGTACATGCAGCAGAAGATGGTACTTGAGGATCCTCTGCACTGGCTTGAGCAGGTAGGAGCCCAAGGGCAAGGAGTGCCTCAGAGATTCCTGACGCTCGCGGAAAAACTTGGCCAACGCCTTATTCCTCATACACTCTGTTAGCACAGCCACCGACCTGTGGAGACAAAACACAAAGAAAAAGATGTCAAGGATAATTGGACATCGATAAAAACCTAGGTGTAATATATGACCTAATATGACAACACTATCATTCGATTTTTTTCCGTCTTCATAGCCTGTGTGGAATTCAATTTCTTTTTTCTTTTTACTGTGAAGAATTTGTCTTTGCAACGATAATGATTTAAAGCAAACTGTAATAAAACAGGTGTTGTCAAAATGTGTGTTTTTTTTTTTTTTTATTAAATACTTATACATATACACGTATACACAGTCCTTTAAGGCAATGCAAAAACAAGGCATCCATCCATCTTTAAGTACACAGAATATAATTTTTGCAAGAAGTTTTTTCACTTAAAACTGTAATAAAAGTCTAAGGAGGAGATAACATGGTCAAGTACCTTACCTTCTGGAATTTTTTTTTTTACCATTCTTTACCATTTGTGGTATTGTAGTTTTATTCTTACAATTGTTGGTATGTAATTATTATAATGTAAGTTGACGGTTAACTGTTACCCATGGTAACACCACCATGAATGTACTTTCTTTCTATTTTTCACACACATTTTGGTTATATAATGTAAATACTACTGAGTGAGTTTATTCTAATTTGGTATAGGCCTATTTTGTTCATTGTTCTGGCTTGAAGTCTAACAGGAGTGGATATTTAAAACATTATATGTTGAGTTATTTGATGATGAGAATGTGGGTGGGATAAAATAAGTTTTCTTCTTCCCACTCCTGTTTGAGAGTAAATTAATGATTTTGGAATTTTGAACTTGCATGTACTGTGTAAATGCTCAAAATAAATAAATAAATGAATGAATGAAAATGAATGAAGTATCATTGCACATCACTAATGACAATGAAAATCCTGGCAGAAGTCATGTTTACAGATGAGGAAATGTATTAGAAATTTAACTTCTATGAGGGTTAGTAATATATCTTCATGTTTTCTAATTTTACTCAAATGAAATAGTGCAAAAATGTTAAATGGTAAGGTTTAATGAGTCGATATAATCCAATTAACAAGGTTATTACCAAGTTAAAATAACATATTTGCCTGAATATACAGTATTGAAAATACTTGGCAGTCATTTTCAGACATTTTAATGAGAAGACGTCACATATTAGTGCTTTAAACATCATTTTCATAATCAAGCATATGAGCCAATATCTTTTACTAGAACAACAGCACTGTAAACATATGTAACCGTTAAATTTTCTGGTCAGTGAGCTGCTGTACTGGGTGACCTACTCGCGAAGAAAGAGCCTTTTTCACCGACGAGTGGAGGCTGCATGTATGTGTATGTGTGTGTGCATGCAAGTGGAAAAAGACAGAGAAAGACAGTCGTTAGTTGCCCAAAACTTGTCTCTTTCTTCTGTGTTTCTGTGTGTGTGCGTGCATGCATGTGCATGTCTGCATGTCTAAATTCCAGTGCCGCTCCAAACAGGCCTCACATTGTTCTGGAGGAAACTCGACCTTAGAGCTCAGCATGACCATGATACATCTGCAGCCTGTGTGCGCGCGTGTGTGTGTCTGTGTATGTGTGTGTTTCTGTCGTGTGTGACCTTGGTTGGGGTCACCAGCTGTGGTGTGGATGTGGGATAGGGTCTATTTCAAACAGCTGACAATAACCCCTTTACACACACACAAACACAATCAGCGTTCAATTAGTCATCACTGGCTGGAAGGATTTTCTTCTCCACGTGCCTTATCAAATAATGTGGAAGGAAAACAGTAGCCAGGGGATAAGGTGTGTTTCATAGGTGCAGTATATCTTAGCATCAAGAATAGCCTCCCGTTTCAACCTATTTAATCTCTCACAATATACACAGCGACACAAAAAACCCATACAGACTCGGCATTATTCCACCCAAGATACCCTCAGAGGTGTCCTATAGCAACGCAGCACTCACACAAAGCAGAATAAAACATTACCAGCATCAGGTATGATAAGATGACAACTATAATACACCGTCTGTCAGTGTGTTAGCAGTAACTCTGTCAATAGGCTGTGAATAAAAGAAAAAAAATGGAGCAAGAAGAAGGGAGGGAAGCAGAAAAGACCCTGAGGCGTAACTGCTGGTAGACACTTTGACTCCTGCTGAGGTGGCTTTTCTATAGAACGTGTCAGTTTGTCAGTGAGGGAGAAAAAAAGGTGAATGCATTGATCAACAAGCACAATGGAGCTATACGAGACGCTGGGAAGAAGGTATGTAGAGGTGAGATTGGGATAGGATGACAGCCACGATGGGAGTACAGTAGACAGCGAGCAATCTGGAAATGGGGACAAAAAAAAAACCACAGTCGAGGGTTGTAGTCTTACCGTGGATAGTTGGTGCAGTACTGGGTATAAATGTGGAATTCTTCACTCTGGAAAAACACAAAGAGGACAAATTAGGTAACAGTAAGACTATTGTATGTGAGGATGAGTGAAGAATGATGCCGTTTAATGTTTCATGCAGCAATTTAGGTTAAATAAATGTTTTATATTTGGAAATTTGGAAAAACATTAACCCTATAACGCCAAATGCATCATATTTGATACATGGGTTTTGAAGCCCTCTACATGATCAGTGTGATATTTCTTTTCTTGAAAATCCTGATGTATACAATTAGATACATGCAATACACAGAAAATCCACCAGGGGGGAGGAATTTGTTCACCAAGGGAAGGAAGGTTTATTTCTGTAGCACTTTTCATGGACAAGACAATTCAAAGTGCTTTACATAAAACATTAAAAGCATTACAGCAGGGAAGCAATAGGCATGAGAGAAAAAAAAAAAGATAAATAGATAAAACAGACAAACAGATAAAAACTTTAAGCTTAAAAGAGACAGTGCAGATCGAAACTGATGAATCAAAACCCCCACCAGAGGCCTTTCCAGTAACACTACAAGATTGTCATTAATGAGGAAGGAGGCAGAACTTTGACAATTTTAAAAAAGAATTACCAATTTGTTAGACATGTTTATGTTATATTATGTTTTTGTTTGTTCAAAAATAATATTTGAACATTGAGGCCTGATGTATCAAATAGGATACAAAATTGAAAATCATACTTGGATATTGATATTTGGAAAAAAAAAAAAAAAAAAAAAAAAGACTGTTCAGAAGGACCAATAAAGGCTCCGGTTTCAAAGAACTGGAATTTTCTGTCAATGATTTAATGGTTCAGGCTTTACAGGGTTAAAACATGCATCACTGATGATACTTTGCTTTAATTTTCAGTGTTTTTTCATCCTATGTAATTACACCAACACTAATTAAAGACCCGTACAAGTGTGTTTGCAAATTTTTATTTTTTTTAAATATTTGCAAATGTATGAAATCATTTTCATATGCATGCTGTAAAATATCATCACAGATGTTTGGTTTCCATTTCCTGCTGTTATAAAACTATTTTTGCTGACTTGTGACTGGCAGCATGAACTGTATGTCTGTTTTTATTTTTGTTGGTGACGCTATTGTTGCATTCTAATGGATTCAGATGGGATACTGATCTGTAAAGTCTGCACTTTGTTCACTTTTCACAATAGTCTGATTTTTATTGTCATTGGACATTGCAACAAAGAGTTTGAGAGTCTGAGAAGATATTTTCCTATCATAAGGGATTCATTACAAACCAATAAAAGCCTGGGACAGCAGAAAAAAAAGCTGTGTAGTTTACAGAAAGATTAACTGAAAGAAAATGCTGCGTAACTGTCTTCTGGTAAATAGTCTCATATATTACTTATTGCCTGTTCATTCCTGGTTTTACTGTGTCTGCAGTTTTGATGTCTGGCCAGATATTTCATGTTTACTGCTCTACACACTCTGAAACCAAAGACAAGGCATCGTCTCTCATCCACTCAGTACTAATTGAAAGTAAGCTCTGTAACTTATGATTAGCCTCCGTCCCGGCCTTTAAGTCTGTTGATCTCAACAGCCAGAAGCACTTCGATTAAATATCCCCTCATACTTCATCACCGCCCCTTTAATTGAGACGTTTCCCACCTTGCATACTTCTCTGAACATCAAACACATCAGAGGCAGCATGACTTATCAAAGCTATGACGGTCCGCCTCTTTGTTTCTGCTTCCTCCATGCCATTTGTGCTCATTTCTTTTTTGGCATTGCATATTCTGTGTCATCTTTTCAATCTTATAAAGCACTACTTGGCTTTTTTTTATCGTTATAAATGCTGTTTGAAGACTGATGTTAGAAAAAAGCTTGCACAAACTACATTTCTAAGTGTGTTGGATTATGGGGACGTCATTTACAGGTATGCAGCTGCAACAACTCTCCACTGTCTGGACACAGTTTATCACAGTGCTTTACATTTCATTACAAATGCTGCATTCAGGACCCATCACTGTGAGCTGTATGCTGGGGTCTCATGGCCTTCACTAAGGTTCAGGAGGCAGCGGCATTGGCTTAGCTTTATCTACAAGTCTGTATTGGGCAAACTACCCCCATATCTCTGTCGCCTCCAGTCTCCATCCACCAGTGGATATAACTCCCGCTCATCACATTGGCTCCTCCTTAGAGTCCCCAGAATCCAGTCAGAACTTGGTAAAACAGCTTTTTCCTGTGATGGATCTTGGTCATGGAATAATTTGCAAAACTCACTTCAGCTTCAGCATTTCAGTACCTTGGGTGAATTCAAATCTGTTCTGTCAAACTGCCTAATAGAAGTGTGTAACTGCTATCCTAAAACTGGTTTTCAGCTTTTTATGTTTTTAGCCATTTTATTTCATTTCATTTCATTTATTTCGTTCATGGGTGTTGCATTTCATCAGCAAACATTCAATAATCATCCAGAAAACAAACATGTACACACCCATGCTCAAAAAGGAGCAGGATGAAGAATATGTTATATTTCCTGCCCCCTTCTAAATAATAATAACCTTAATGGTTATCCATACACAACTAGCTATGAAATCATACTGTATAAAGTCAGACAAACCAAACTAAATACATAGAAAGATGGTACAAAATCAATACAAAACCAAGTGCAAAACCACATGTCCAGAAAGTACAAAACATAGGTAAATATATACCTGACGAAATGATGCAAAAACATTATACCAGACCAAAATAAGCAAATAAATGTCACAAGATGCAATACAAATACAAAGCAAGATGTAAAACTTATAACTGTTCATATAATCTCATTGTTCTTTCTTTATACACTTTCTTTTTTTTGCTGTCTTAATTGTATGTAAGTTTTATACTCTGTTAGTTCATTTGTTTTGTACTGATGTGCCTCTTGGTCAGGTATCCCTTAAAAGAGATTTAGTCTCAAAGGACTTCCTGGTTAAATAAAGGTTAAACAAAAATAAAATACATTTTTATGGAAATTCCCGATTTTCTTCACTGTTCTTCATTTTTTCACACTCGTTTTGCTCCCTTGAAGGCCTCAAAATGAACTTGTTGCTGTTGCGTAACATGGGAATCTAAATGAACTCTGTTTCGGTCTGTAAACACCAGGGGGTCGCAGGATGCAGAACAGCGATCAGGAAACAGCATCATAAACATACAGAGATGACACAAGTCCATCCTGGATCATAATGTTCACACACACGATACAAAACTGGAGCTATTTTTGTGTAGGTTGAATGTGTGTGATTGTTATGTTTCTTGCTGTAGGTAAATATACATTTCTATTCAAGCCACATCAGCAAAACAGTTTAACCAAACCCACAGTGGAGGAAAAACCGTATATGCGTACATCCCTCCCAAATATACTAAAACTAAGAACACACACACACGCACAAGCTAATGCGCTCAGACTGCCTCTCATAATTCGGTAGCCTGAGGTGCTCCGTGGGAACTGTTCTAAATTGAAGAGCAGAGTTCTCCTCAATGTCTCCAGTAGTCTGCCGCCACAGACCAGGCCTAAACACAACCAGATGTGCCACCATCGATTTCTGATGATACACTCCAACACACACTCCTAATACACACTCCTAATATCTCTTGGCACCATGAACACGAAACCACAAGATGGATAAATGCTTCTATGGATACAAATTTGTGCAGAGCATGTATACGGGTGCATGCAGGCATACACAAACACAAGTCTGTACACACACTTTGAACCCAGCCAAGAAACCAGCAGACCCTAAAATAACTAAAATCTATCATATAGTTTCCTGTAAGAAATATACCCGCTCTGAAAAATCATATAATCACCGCAACTACTTTATGACAGAGTTTTGGACTGAGTGTTACCATGAAATAAAAAAATATCCCTTTCTTTAGTATCAAGATACAAATTACATGGAAGGTTTGAGCTGCAATGCAACAGAATGAAAACTCCAGTTGCATGAAAAAAAAAACACACACATGAAGACAAAGCGATAAAGCAGGAGTTGCACAGATTTGTCGAGACCGGACCAGTCACAGTGAGTCATCAGGTAAATGCTGAACTCAGTCGATCACTAAGGGTAAAAAAAAAAAAAAAAAGCTTTAACGTTGTTGCAGTTGTGTTGCCTGTGCTTCAGTCAGCATGTAGCGACCCATAAAAAAACTTTAAAGGCTTACTCAACACATTGCACTGTTAGGATTTAGTCAAACAGAGAAGAACATGGGGACAGATAGCCAATTATCTGAGAGAGATTTACAACTAGATTTGTCTCCTCTTCAAACACTTCACTGGGTTGTGATTTTTGGCTCTGCAAACAAGAAAACTTACAACCTGAAAAAGTGTGTGTGTGTGTGTGTGTGTCTGTGTATGTGTGTGAGTGCACCTTTCACTGCTGATAGTGAAAGAGAGTTTTTGTGGTGTTCCGGGCCTTAGCAACCATGACTAACCTTCAACAATACAAAAGACTCTAGTTACTGATCTGGTTACAACCTTTTTACCAGAAGCCAGTTTGTGAAATGATGAGGCCACACATGCACACAAACATGAAAATGAGTCCATAAATTTGTCAGTGTTAAGGGGAAGTGATGGTTAGTGGTGACTAACACTTGTTGGTAATTAAGATTTGTTGGCGTGGCTCTATGTAAATCATAAGATTAAAAAAAGAAAAAAAATTAAGGCAGATAAACATAGAAGAGACTTAGACTATCTGTTGTCTCTCCCCTGCATTCCACCTCTTTAGCTTTTGTGAATAAAATTATAGCTTTTGCAGCTCCATAAAAGACACACATACATATAAATCATATAACTATGCACTATACAATACAGTTTGAGTTCAACATGTGTTCAGGTTCATTCCAACGCCCCCTTGTGGTTGATGCATTGCTGTTTTTGCCCTTAAGGCGAATGTTCAGGTCGTATAGTCTCTATTCAAAGTGCACCTCTTCAATGCCTTCAGTTTTGTCTACAACTGGTTTCATTGTTAGAGTAATAATAATAATAGGGACGATGAAGATGAAGACAAAGACTATAAAGAAGAGGAAGAAGGAGGATGAGAATGAGAGCAAGAACTAGTAAAAGGACAAGGACACAAACAATTAAAAGAACATGAACAAAGTAAAAGAATAAGGACATGAACAAGAAGAAGAAAAGCAAGAATGAGTAAAAGAACACAAACCCAAACGAGTAAAAGAATAAGAACAAGTAAAAGACAAAGGACGTAGACAAGAAAATGAACAAGAACCCGAACTCCTAAAGGAAACAGAAGAAAAACAAGTAAAAGAATAAGGACACACAAGTAAAGGAACATGAACAAAGTAAAAGAATCAGGACAAGAAGAACAAGAGCAAGAATGAGTAAAGGAGCAAGGACAAAAACAAGAGTGAGAACAAGAATGAGTAAAAGAATAAGAGCAAGTAATAGACCGAGGACATGAACAAAAAAATGAACAAGAACTAGAACTAATAAAGGAATGAGAAGAAAAACAAGTAAAAGACCAAGGACACAAACAAGCAAGAATGAGTAAAGGAACAAGGATAAAAACAAGAGTGAGAACAAGAATGAGTAAAAGAATAAGAGCAAGTAGAAGATCAAGGACATGAACAAGAAGAAGAACAATAACAAGAACAAGTAAATGAAGAAGAACCTGAACTAGTAAAGGAAAAAGAAGAAAAACAAGTAAAAGAATAAGGACATGAACAAGAAGAACAGGAGCAAGAATGAGTAAAGGAGAAAGGATAAAAACAAGAGTGAAAACAAGAACGAGTAAAAGAACCCAAACCTGAACAAATAAAAGACCAAGGACATGAACAAGAACCTGAACTAGTAAAGGAATAAGAAGAAAAAGTAGTAAAAGAACAAGAACACGAACATGAACAAGAAATAGAACAAGAACAAAAAAAAAAAAAAAAAAAAAAACTGGAGCAAAAACTAATTGTTTCCAACACTGAAACATTAGTGTTTATCCCACTCATATCACTTAAATGAATGTATGATACCAGTTACATGAAAATAAAAAATGAATGAGACATCACACAACTTCCTAAAAATACTGTATTTATATTGTCATATACTGGTTTATTGTTCTTATTTTTTGGTTTTAATTGTACCGCTTTTAATGTTTTTTTAATCTATTCTTGTATTTTATTATTTTATTTAGGTTTTAATTATTCTTCTGTACAGCACTGGGTTTTCTTTTTGTGCAGTTGTTCTATGTCTTTTAATCCATTCTTGTATTTTGGTTTTTATTTATCCTTCTGTACAGCACTTAGGTCCACTGTGGTTGTTTTAAAGTGCTTTGCAAATAAAGTTGGATTGGATTGGACATATTGACTAATGGTATTTAATCATGTCAACACAGGCAGAAAGAAAAGGCTATAAAACAACTAAACAATCCCTGTTTTTTTATCTTAAATGTTGCCCTTGCTCATAAAAACTTGTCAACATAAAAGCCTGTCGGTACAATATGTGGGTTGCAGATCTGACTCAAAACGAGAGCAGCTTCTTTCCACGCAGCTGACATTTTCTATGGTGGCTCTTTTTGTATCGCTAATGTTAATCAGTCAGTAACAGGATGTCAGCACATTGGGTTGTTTATGAGTCTTGCCTAATTATGCAGAAGGGTGGTGGGAGCCACTATATAACTGGTTTTGTCAACAACAATTGCTGTATTTAGCGAGTCACCGACTTGTTTTTTTTCATGTATGGTCAGACAGTTGCTCTGTGGTATTGGGTGTAATTGCAGTAAGGGTAGGGAAGGGAATGTCAAGTGTTTTAGAGGAAGTGCAGGAATGCGGCACATTATCATGAGACATACTCGCACGACGGCAAAGACTGATGAGGAGCAGAAACATAATATAAGCTGGAACGCAGACAGGAGCTAGTGATGCTTCGACTAGAGTTGCTGAGTGTAGTTTTTCATGATGAAGCGCTGCTATTATCCTGTCTTGCTTCTCCAGTAGAAAAGGTGATTACATATTTGCACGGACCATAAAATTCCTGCCCTTCTGCTCTCCTGTTGCACTTCAACACTGACACTTGACCAGAAACGAAAATGCTACCAGTCTTAAGCGAGCAGGTTCTGGAGTTCATTCTATTTCTATCTTTACACTGTTCCTTTCTTTGTCCTCCTGCTTATCCACAGTCTGCTTCTGTCAGACTTTTATCCATCTGTAAAAGACATTTTTCCTCCACATTGTCCCTTTGGGCTTGGTCCTGGAGGATTTTTTTTGGGTTTTCGCTCCATACAGTCTTTATAAGGCTGAATTTGTGAAGCGCACTGAGATAATCATGTCTACTTTTGTCCATAAAGCTGGAATAACCTACTTATTCTGGAATAATTTACTTGATTCCTGATGCGTAGCAATTAGAATAAAAAGAGGAATGTGTCTGAAAACAAAATTATTCCAACTTTATGTGCAACAGTAGGTTATGATTGGCTACTATATAAATAAAACTGAACTGAACTGCATAAAAACAATGACAAAATGAGTAATCCGATGACACTGTCACACAGGAAGCGTGGGATTCTGGGAGTTGTTGTTTTCGCTACCTTTGCAGACAAAACTATTTGATGCAACTCAGTCAGGAAACATGTTTACAGACAATTCAAAATCTATACTTGTGTTATATTCATGCTACCAGTAACAATAACAGTTAGATATTCACATTACTGCACATAGTGTAGTGTTACATAGTGTAGTCATTAGCTTGATACTAAAATTAGTGCTATCAAACAATTAAAATTTTTAAATCAGATTAATCACAGGGTTGATTAATTTCAATTAATCATGATTAAATATCATTCATTTTTAAACTACCATACTTTCCGGTCTATAAGCTGCTACTTTTTTCCTTTTTTTGTGAACCCGCAGCTCAAAAATGATGCAGCTAATTTATGTTTTCCAGGCTAACGATCGATCCGGCTATCGAAGAAAGAAATAGAGCTGCTGCACATAAGCTTGGCATCAATGAATTGATGGTGAGACGTTGGAGATGGGGTGGGTGTGGCTTATAGTCAGGTGTGGCCAAAAGTCTGGGAACTATGGTATATATATCGTGTTTTATCTTGTATGAGCAAACAGACATAAGAAAGAAGGGAATATATATGCACTTAATGTGTTTGTGAAAAGCTGGGCAATGTGTTAGCCGAAGTGCTAGCAGAATCCCAGACTTACGTATTCTTCGTGTTAATGTGATAGTTCAAGCTGGAAGTGCTTTGGTGAAAAGAAAACTCTTTCCTGCAGAGTGTGTATAATACTTTATGTCAGTTGAGTGTTCCATCTTGGGTTTTTTTTGTATTCATATTTCCATCCAGAAGGCCAATGTGTTGTTGAGCGTCTTCCATCTTTATGGGTTGGTTCTGCTGCCTGTCACAACCGGATCAACTGCCCATTTGTTCATGCACAACGCTAACTCTACTTAGACAAACTGACCCAAATGTGTTGGCAGAGACATTCATTCTGCGCTGTACATGGATTAATTGCATTAAAAACTTTAATCAGATTAATCATGGTGATGGATTAATCTGCATTAACGCGTTAATTTTGACAGCCGTAATAAAAATACAATAATAAATCAACTTTCTGCAGGCATATGTTACAAATTTGTATGCAGTAATAATAAGCTGCTGAAGTTCTGCGATATTACTGTTATCACTTATAATGACATGACATTTATTCAGGTTTATCATTTTTCCTTTAAAGGTGATGTGACACCATTGACATGTGACAAAATGAACTAAAATTGGATTTCTTTTAATTTAAACATTATTGTAAACATTTCATATAGTCAACAAACCCAACAAACTTAGATTTAGTTATTTTAAGATACTTGGAAATGTAAGATATTGCAGCTTTGATGTGTTTAAGTGGATTCATGGTGCATCTTTTTTCACTCTTCATCTGATTTTTGGTAACATAATACATAAGGACAGCGCCTGTTTCACATTACTGTCCTGTGCGTGCATGTTTGTGTCCGTTCGTGTGTCTAAACCAGCTGTTTGGACAGGCTGCAACAAGCAGGACGAGGAGTACGCATGTAGGCAGAACGACAGACTTCGGGGAAAAGATGGAGGAAAAATACGGGAGGT
This sequence comes from Sphaeramia orbicularis, assembly GCF_902148855.1. Classification (NCBI taxonomy): domain Eukaryota; kingdom Metazoa; phylum Chordata; class Actinopteri; order Kurtiformes; family Apogonidae; genus Sphaeramia; species Sphaeramia orbicularis. Next base: position 36,318,808 of record NC_043979.1, on the reverse strand, counting down.
CAGAGAGGTGAAACGTCTTTACCTTGGACACGAAGCACTCCGCTATGGCGACGGGGTCGGCATTGCACTTTTCAAGATCGTGAAGGAGGTCCCTGAAATTAACACACAAAGGAAATATAAAAAAAAAAAATAGACAATGAAGAAATGCTGCATCCACACTTTTCTCTTTCCTTGTCTTTAATCACACAGATGCATGAATATAAACTACTCTCCCATGATTCATCGCTTAAAACAATTGCCGTGGATATTAGGACAAGAGTCACTGAAATGAGGTCTAAGGGCATTTGGCTCAAAACAAATGAGAAACTTCCACGAATTCAATCAGCTCCTGTGTGATTGTGTTTATGTGTCTAAAAGCGCGCACACACACTGTCCCTGTATGGAAAGAAATGGCCATTGGTGAATTTATTGTTTCATGGTTGAAGCATGAGGTCATTGTGACTGCGTTAAACTGCTTTTATGCTTCCTTTTACTGGCCAGTTTGTCTGTGCGCGACAGCTGAGAAATGAATAGGTGGGAAGAAAAATGCGCATGTTTGTGGCTCCAGACCACCAGCGCTGATGCTCAGCTAACCAATTCATCGGTGCCAGAGAACACAAATATGCAGACAATTACACACACACCTGATTGTCACAACTACGCCCTTCCCCGAAATCAACAGGTGGGTCAGCCCAGTTTCACTACCAGCAGGACATTGTGTGTTTGGGCCTGAGAGAGATGGGCTATTTCTGTATTTATGTGCAGGCAGAGTCATGTGAGGTCAAGTCCAAGTTAAACTTCAGCTCAAGTCAAATCTACAGTCGTGGAAAAAATTATTAGACCATCAAAAGTCATCAAAAACAATGGTTATGTTTAGAAATAACAGGAAATGTGGAACACAATATGGAAAACACAAATCTCCTCCACAAACTCACTAATTTGGAGAGACTTCTGCTGGAAAAACATAATTTGATATTATATATATGGTCTTGTCCCTCTATCAGGCTGTTCTGGGAGGAAGTGTCCAAAAAAATCTCTAAAGCTCTTGAGGTTAATATGTCTTTTCCCACATTATATCTTGGACTTCCCCCAGGGGAATAAAATAAGACTGATTCTTATTTTCTAAAGATTTTTATGACAGCCAGTAGTAAAGCTATCATGAGATGCTGGCTTAAAAAAAAAAGGCCCATCTGTGGACACCTTTATAAATATTATGAATCAGTTACATCAAATGGTGCAGATCACCTATAATCTGAGGCTAGAAAAGAATGTAGAAGGACGTTGGAAAAATGTGGACCCTCTTCTTAGCTCAGTAACTTCAAAAATACCACCTGCTTAAACCTGTTTAAGCTGGTGTAACTTATATACACATTTACACTGTGTGAGAATGTATATTTATTTATGTGCTCATTTATTATTGTTCCTATGTAAGTTGTGACTCCCTGGTCCTGCTGTTTGTGTTATGTATGTTTAACCATGTTTGTAGTAAAAGAAGAAAAATAAAGTAAAAAAAAACAAAAAAAACAATGGTTGTGCAATCAAGTACTAACTCCTGTGTGTATCATGTGACTAAAACAGACAGAAAACATGGAGTGCCTAAAAGCACTGTTTTTGTCTGTACAATGCCATAGATACTGATGTAAGAACTGAAGTGATTTTGGTTATGATCAAGAAAACCATGGAAAATGGTTAGATAGCTCTGAAATTAAACTCTTATTAGCTATTTTTGTTGTTATTTTTATATTTGTCCAAACAAATGTACCTTTAGTTATACCAGGCATTAAAATGAACATGAAATTGAAGAAAACAAGGGGTGGTCTAATAATTTTTTCCACGACTATATGTAAAACTATGCAATGCATTAAAAACAGTGTCACTCTGGAAATGCATTAATAGTATTTTTTAATATTATTATTTTTATTCTATATATATGTACACACAATACCACAGATTCACTTGTTTTTGCTTTTGTTGTTTTTGGTAGAAATTGTGCTTGAACTGTTCAAAAAATGCATGCAAAGGAATGCTGCTAGGACCAAAAAAAGAGTTTGTTGGAGGTGCTTTTTGGAAAAAGGGAGTCATAAAGTAGATGCCCAACTGGAAGAAAAATCTAGTGCACTCTCTTTAAACATTAAAATGCCTTTATTACCATGGCATGGTCATATCTAGGTCTTAAAAAACACTTCTACGCGTTTCGGCTTCAAGCCTTCATCTTGTGCTTGAACTGTGTCGTGTTTATGAAATCACTGTTACTGTGCATGTATAAGTCACTGATGGAGCTTATTTTTAAGGTGCATTATGATCCCTTAACACATTGTAAATAAAAAAAAAAGTATTGATACGGTACATGTAAATTTATTGACTTGTACACCGTTGCCCATAAAGGTAAAGCAAAATATTTTTACCTCTTCTCTTGACATGATAGTGACAGTTATTTATTCTTGATAGTTAAAGTGTAACTGGGACTCATTATCACCATCTGGTCAAAGGTGGTTACTGATGTGTATAAATAGGAATAAAAAGAGGAATGTGTCCGAAAACAAATTTATTCCAACTTTATGGGCCACAGTCTATTTGTATTCTCCCACAATTACACAAAGTTAAGCTTGTAATAGCCATCTGGATGCAGGATTTCACCTGTTAAAGCGGTAGATGTCCTGGATGTTGCCAAATAGAGAGCCTTTATCCTCTGGGCTCAGAGCCAGGCGAGACTGGTTGCTGATACACTCCAAGTAATCCTGCAGAGAAACGAGAGAAACAGTGACAGAGAAAGAGAGAGAGCGGTCAAGTGAGAAAAAACTACTGTATTGTTACAGCGTTTTGACTGGCACTGATTTCAGCACACACTCAAATACACCCACACCAGTCTGAAAGGTCACTCACATACTCTCAATCCACTTCACTCTGTTTTACTACACTTTAGCAGGATCATTTTGTTAGCAAATAAAAATACTAAAATGGAAAAATGGAGGACTGGATACAGGTTACAGATGACAACTATAGGATGGAGAAGTTGGCTTTTCTGTCAGACTTCATCTAGACAAATTCACCAACTATTGAAAAACTGGGTTGATTTTGTAACACCATTAAGAGCTGATTTTACTTTATAAGAGTAACGTGCATATAGACCCATGCACACCCTTAGTTCATGCTACACACTTTAAATGTTTGGTGTAAATCTTATACAGGGGAAAAGGGTTTCTGGAAGGAAAGAATGGAATGGGAAAAAACACTTGTTATTTCCCATTAACTCTATTTTAGGTTACTGTGTATATTTTTGCTATTTCTGTTATTTCTCCCCTGTATGAGTATGTTTTTGCTTGTTTTTCTTTTCATGTATAGAAGTTATATGCATGTTGTAAAATGCTGATAAGATAATGCCTGAAAAAAAAAAAAAGATAATAAAAAAAATACCAAAATGGAATATGATTGGATTCTTTGAGCATTATCTGCAAAGCAGTAACTGATCCATGTGCAAAAGCCTTTTAGAGATTATTTTCTAACATTGTTTTTGCATATTCTATGTAAAAAGACAGTTCTGTGCTCTTGTCATTGTTTTTTATCCTTATCTAAGACATTATAATGACTTGAACTGAACAGATAAAAACACTGATATGCAACAAACGCCATCAGATTTGATGCAAATGTTCTCCACATTCACTGGAGTCAAGCTCTGCAGCACAGTCTGCAAACCAGACCACAGTCTGCTACTGGGCAGGACAGACATTACAACACCAAGAAAAGTACCACTCTGTACTGAACATGCACAAACACACACCCTCAGATCATTTAAGCGCAAACTTGTGTGTTTTTATGAGTAGAGGAGGAGGAGGCGGAGTGAGATTCATGGTGCTCACTCCCTTTAGTCCGTTTGACTAATTCCAGTCTGCTGCTGCGGTCTGTGTTTCTGGTAATACTTTAATTTCTTAGCCATCATTATTAGGGCAGTTAAATATAATGTGCCTTAGCCAGAAAAAACAGTGCATGACATTGTGTTTACAAAGAAAACAGACTGACATGAAGAATGAGCAACGTGAGTAATATGAGATAGACAAAACAAAATAATTAATTCAGATTTGGACCTGAATGACAACCATCTCACGGCATTTTACGCAAGAGCTTCAGGCCAATATTTTGGTTCAGGGATTAAAGACTATGAGATTTAAGTCCTGCTGACGAGCAAGTTGGTGATTATGCTGGGGGTCACATCGGGGGGCATGTTTAGATTTTGGTGACTATCGGAGGTAGTGTGTAAGGTGATGCTTTATTAGCCATGGGGTCACGGATCTGACCTGGCTTGACCCCATCACTCATCAGCCAAAGCCTTCCTGAGCTCAACAATGGGCATCGTTCAGCCATAAACACACACACACAAACACACACTGACTTCTCAAGGTACACACCCTTCTACGCATCAGACAGAACATGTACAAACTTGATACTTTCTCATGTTAACTATTAACCTCCTCAAATACACGCTCTTCCAACTGACAAAACATATCCTGCAGCAGAGAAGCAGGGCAGTTATTCCACATGACAAAACAGCGTGTAAACATCCAAATCTCATCAGATTCGATGTTTCTGCGGTGATGGTATTTCAAGTTTATTTCTAAACTATGGTCAATTTCGGTCGGATGATGTTTTCCAAGTGTCAGAGTGGAAAAGAAGAAGACGAGGGAGAAAAACAAGAGCTTTGGCTTTGTTTATTTGTGGATAACTGATGGGCCTCATTGACTGACCAAGCACAGATGAAAGCTGCAGGAGCTTCAATCCCGAGTAAAAACCAGCAGGATTGGAAAATAAACACTTCCTTCTGCAGCTCTCCCCTCTTTGTCCACATCAAATTATTAAATGTAAATACAGATGAACCTGATGCCGTTTCATGCCGTTATGGAAAAGTGAAGCCACTGTCGCACATGTATTTAACCCTTCAATCCCTGACGTGTCTGAAGTGAGCGTTCTGAATGTACGATGCATTTTAAATATTCATAAAAATTCAACCGTTTGCTCAGTTGGAAACATTTCAAAACATGCTGATAGAATAGATCTTGTTCTTTCCACAAACATCTGAGCATGCTCAGTGTGCCACCTGTCACATGTGTAATGGGGGGTAAAACACAGAGCAGTGAGTGAGACCGACTCACTATAAAAATAGATGGTTTGGGCCTTTTTTTTTTTTTTTTTTACACCATTTTCTTTGTCGTTTTTTGTTTTTACAGTAGCTTCCAGTGTTGTGATGATTTTCCTTTTTTTTCTGTGTTTTTACCTAGTTTTGACCGTGTAACTGCTTTTTGGAGTTCATCCAGGTGCCAAAAAGCAGCTCAACTCATTTAGAAAAAAAGAGACTGAAAACAAAAACTACAGGGCCAAAATTCAAATACTTGTAATGTAAGGTAATTTAATAAACATAATAAATAATGTAATGTAATAAATTTCAAATTCTATAAAAAGATCAATTTTGTTTCAATTTACTTCAAACTTGGCACATACTGTATATAGAGGCAATTGATATGCTGACATCAGCACACACATAGACATGATAACACCAGCTGGATCGATGCCAAAATAAGCCACAATAGGTGCGAGGGGCGGGGTTTGTTGTGCCTGGCACCACTTGTTATTTTTTGCTTTTATTCCTTTGGCCACGTGTTAACGATGACATCATGACTACTGAACAAATGGACTCAAACTGGCTTGATTTCCTGACCTTCTAAAGTGATTCAAATGCCCATCCCTGATTAATGTCATATTACCAAATTATACCACAATAGTCGTCATTGTTTAATAGTCCAGTCTTACTATTTACAATGGAGGACTAACGATTACATTTTCATCAACATCATAAAATGTAAATGCACAAAAAACACATTGAAGGAGACTATATGAAACACTATGATCAAGAAAAAAAAACATTTGCTCACACGTGCATGTCATTCACACTCAGCATGCAAACACTTGACCAATCAAATGAAGAGCTTCTTTTATTCATTGCAAATCAAATCATCATCGCAGTACTACCGAACAATGATGTCTCTTAGTGCAGATTTTCCTCATCCTATGACAGGCCATGTGACAGCTGGACATGTAAGAACTCTAAATCCACACCTACGGTTCTCACAACAGGAGGTCGGGTCTGAGTGGACCACATAACTGCTGACAGACAGAACACAGGTGATCCCAGGGGAGTCTGGGTAAATATTTGTGTTAAGGCTGTCACACCCTCTTCCCTTGCAGGAAGTAGCACGGGCAAAAGGGATTATTGTCCTGGTTGCAACTAGAGCTGGATGTGAATCTGTGTCTGAATGTGATAATGGATGGATCTGTGTTGTGTTGTTCCTTCCAGTCACTGGACTTTTCTCCTCATTTTGGACAAACTGTCAGAGTTAAAAGCTCTATTCATAGACATACAATCAGAGCAATCCATTCACAGTGTTAAGTATCATTAAAGCGAAAATGAAGACGGCTCAAATGGATGTGTCTTTTCTAAAGTACCGGTGACGAAATAGCTGTCTTGGCATTTAAAGTGTGGTCCGGGACTGGGTGGTCTGTTTTACTAATGGTGGTCTCCAGAGCAGACACTGTAGAGGCTTATTAAGTGCAGCTCTGTTCAGTGTTTTCCTAACCTACTTTGAACAAGGTTATCTGAGAGTTAAATCCTTCCTACCTTCCTCTTGATCCCCTTTCCCCACCTTCATGTCCTGAAGAAGGGAGGAAAGGAAGGAAGGAGGAGCCAGAGGGGGGTGGGACATTGATGAGGGGTGACAGGCCAAAACCTAACCGTCATTCCCAACACTTATTCCGTCTCTTGGGAATCTGAGTTTCCTGCTATTTTTTTGACTATAGCCATTTCCCTTAAAAGAGAAACATATACATCTACAGGGTGGGGAAGCAAAATTTACAATATTTTGAGGCAGGGATTGAAAGACAGTGTATGACCAGTTAGTTTATTGAAAGTCAAGAGAATTTATTTGCCACAAGAAAATTTACATAATAGAAAATGTTTTTATTCTATGTGTCCTCCTTTCTCAATAACTGCCTTCACACGCTTCCTGAAACTTGCGCAAGTGTTCCTCAAATATTCGGGTGACAACTTCTCCCATTCTTCTTTAATAGTATCTTCCAGACTTTCTCATAATAGTTTTGCTCATAGTCATTCTCTTCTTTACATTATAAACAGTCTTTATGGACACTCCAACTATTTTTGAAATCTCCTTTGGTGTGACGAGTGCATTCAGCAAATCACACACTCTTTGACGTTTGCTTTCCTGATTACTCATATGGGCAAAAGTTTCTTAAAGGGTATGGATAATAGTGTTAGGTATGATTATGACATCAATATATGTTTGGTTTCAAAATAATTGACGTAGTGCCTGCTGAGAAAAAACAACTAAATGTTCATTGTAAATTTTGCTTTCCCACCCTGTATGCATATGCTACTGCAAACTAGGAGTGTATACTGGCAAGAATCATCTGGTGATACGATACAAATCACAATACTAGGATCACAATACGATATATCACGATACAAAAAGTTAAAAGGGCATTTTTTTTTATTGGTTTTGCTTCTTTTTTAAAAGATTATTTCCTGGAAGAAAGGAATTACACCAGAAATATGCACAAATACTAAACCCATTTTTATTTGATCACAACAGGATCTAATGGTATATCACAAAATTTTCCTGTGTTAAAACTTAAATTAGGTTTGAGAGACATTACAGTTTAAGATCCTGCTCAAATGTTCATATTTTATTAGTTCATAACTAACATTATAGTATTATTTTTGTGCAATCCCAACAAAGGAACTACCATTATTTAATAAAAGAATGTTAAATAATAATAAATAAAACATAAACAAAAAAGAAAAACAAAAAACCCCAAAACTGAACCTCCACACTATCTGCATTTGAATAAACACCTAAAAATATTGATGCACCACTTTTTAATATCGATACAGTATTGCGAAATGAAATATTGCGATATATTGCAGAACTGATATTTTCTTACATCCCTACTTCAAACATGACTAAAATGAAAGAAAAGGGAAAAGACAACACATGTGAAAATGAAACACTCATGCACACATGCAAAACAGAAAAATTCCAGCCAAACATTCTGTCATTTCACACCGCAATCAATTTCAACGAAGCTGCAAAACACACATCCCATCTGTGCAGCACATTTAAGCAGGCACAAAATAAATTTCAAGGCTTGCAGAAAATCAAACAGAGGCAAATAAACAAACAAAAGCAAAAGCAGTAAAAAAGAGAGGCCACCTTTGATGCAAACCACGGTGCCCGATCCTTAACAAAGCCTTTAAGCAGCGACTAGAGGCCATGTGTATCTTTGTACTTCAAAGCCAGCTCGACAAAAAGAATATATTTGCTAAAGTGAGTGCATACTGTATGTGTGCAAGCGTTTGTGTGTGTGCTCATGTCTAAAGTTTTGACTGAGCAGGCACAAAGAAACTGGTGTTGTGTACCTTGGCTAAACCCTCCCTGCCAGCCCGGGTGACCTTATTGTACCGTTTCCCTGCAAGCAACGAGCTGTGTGTGTCACGTGGCCGAGAAAAACCACAACGACCTAAAGGATGTGTGTTATCTGGTGATTTAAAGCCCTGTATTCCTGAAAAGATCAAGGTCAAGCAGCCACTGAACTGAAATATATTTATGACGTGTAACTGCTACTTGGCCTTTAAGGGGGTCATTTGGTCAAAGTGAATGTATCCAACTAAACCAATGTGAGATAAATCAGAATTTTTTTGCAACATTTTAATAACTACAAACTTTAAGTAATGTAATATGGTTGGTTTTCATATGTAGTTATTATCATATTTCCACGTAGTTTCAGATGACATCCATTTAAAGTCTTTAACCCATAAAGACCCAAACATCCATCACCGACCAAAACCATTTAATACCTGTTGATCCACTAATTCCATCAATACCTGTAAATTATTGGCGTAAAATGCAATTTGTCATCTTTTCATGGTCATCAGATTTGACCCTTTTGGATGTTCAGAGGCTCCGTAGTGAATGTGGAAACACAGTCATCTTCTACAACATTGTTTCATCAGTAAAACCCATGGAGTTGAATCAATGACAGTGGATGGAGACACTGGGTTTATGTTCAGTTAATGATATATTTTACTGAAAAAGTCACTTTTTTCAGTTTTCTCTGTTTTTGATACAATAACTATCGACTGTACTATGAACATCTATATGATCAGTAAATTAAATGTAGGAAAATACCTGAATTTCACTGAAAAAAAAACACAAATTACAGCTGATGATATTACAATAAATGGTGATAAATCACTTAGGGAAAGTTAAATATAGAGAAAAATTCATTTGGGAACTGACGCAAAAGTAACACTGGGTCTTTATGGGTTAAATTGTGAAACTGCATCGGTAGCAGTTGTTTTCTGGATGAAGGGAATAAGCCTTAAAGGAAAAAAGCTGTTCATGATTTGGTGATTTAAGTTTATACTTCTTCCTACTCCTTTTCAACCATGCAAAATTCAGACTTGCATGTACTTGAAGATAGATTCTGTTCATTTAAATGTTATTTTGTTTTTGTCTTAATTTGCTTCGTTTTTTTTTTTTTACCTCCACCAAGGAGGTGATGTTTTTGCTGGCGTCGGTTTGTCTGTCTGTCTGTGTGCAAGACAACTCAAAAAGTTATGGACGGATTTGGATGAAAATTTCAGGAAATGTTGATACTAGCACAAGGAACAAATGATTAAATTTTGGTGATGATCGGGGGGGGGGGCACTTATCTGCCTTGGCGGAGGTCTGCGTTCTCTGAGTGCTTTTCTAGTCTAGTTTTATTTTGTTTCTTTGCATGTTCCAAATAAATAAATAAATAAAATACACGAAAATGAAAATGGATTCAAGAAGAAAAATTCAGAAAAACAATAAAGTTCTCAGTTTTCAATATTTTAAATTTTGCCTAATAAGTGATTTTGGTGAGTTATTGGATTATTTGACCATGTGGGAAGTTTAGAGGGAAACATTTAATGTATTATACATTGTATGTTTCTACGTATAAAAATTTAATTTCAGAAGTAAATAAGAGCTGACACTACAGTGGAATACAACAGTATCTGCATATGAAGTATGGGTGATAGTATAGATTACATAAAGTATACAGACACAGAAAATGGAAATACTCAAGTAGAGTAAAACTACAGCATTATACTTGAGTGAATATATTTAGTTACTTTCTCTAAGTGTATTGAATGTCCAGCCGGCTGCTGTAATGCTTCCGTTTCTACTTTCTAGCTGCATTCTCTTTCTTGTTCCTTACCTGAACTATACTGTGCAGGTCCTGTACATATGTTCTCTCCGTGTCCAGTATCTCCTGCACCACCCTGTCCACATACGTCCTGGGTCCCTGTACCTGCCCCGTCCGATCTCCTCCATCTGGACTCATCTCCGGCTCCGAGTGTTCTGTCGGAGTCTGTCCACTCCTCTGTCTGCCCATCCCTCCATCATTCCTGTCATCCTCATCCCCGCATCCGAGTTGCCGGGCCGGGACCAGTTCCAACCGAATGGCCCCGGAGTCCCGGTCTGGGGTCGCTGGGTTGCAGTGGGGAGTGGGCACGAGTGTGGAGCGGCTGCCCAGCGAGCAGTGACTGTCCCTGGAGGAGGCGGAGGAGGAGGTGGAGCTGTAGCTGATCGGCCTTTCTGTGCTGTCGGGTGAGGAGTCCATGCTGTGGGCGGAGCAGTAACGCGAGGAGGCGTGGCGGAAGGCCGGGTTGCGGAGGCAGCGAGCCGGGATGTCAACGGAGCTCAGGACCGAGCCGGAGTCCGGGACTTCAGGAAGAGGAGGCAAAGCATCAGGTAGGTAGTTATAGTCGTCTGGGGAAGAAAAAGGCAAAAAAAATTAGAGAATCTTGTTAATAGGTTTTGTTTCACATTTCAATATATGTACCTGAGCCCTGTTTTGTTCAGGGTCAAATTCTCTTCAGACCAGAAACACCAGAAAACACAGACTTCCCTATGCATTTAAAGATTGAACATGCAAGATTTTCATGTACTTGTGCACTTAGTTGTTTTCGAATTGTTGCTATTGACATTAACTATATTTCTAAGCTAACGATAGCTTGTGCTGCACACTGTTGCCACTGTAACGGATGCTATCATGGATATAACAGTTGTTTGCTTTGGAACAGAGATGGCTAATTTCGACGAACAAACAGCTCCCAACACAAGAAATCAATAGTTCAATCACTTCAATCAAGCACAAATCTTATATATCGAACCTTTAAACTTGCAGTGCAGATAACAACAGAGAGCAAATTACACAATCTAATGAAAATGTCATTTGATTTTTTAACTGCAACACCACTAAACAACTGCCACTCAAACGGTGAATGCCTGCAAGCCTAGACTATTGTATTGTAATGTTTAGTCTCAATGTTAAATAAACCTTCAAACTATACTTCTTGGCTCACATTTCATCTTCTCTTTGTTGAAGCTGACCTGTAGGAAACAATCCCACACTCGTGCAATCCCTTCACTTGTTGTGCCATCATGAAATACTATAGCTGGTCTGAGTGCAGCCTAAACAAAGGGTATTGCAATGTTAAATACGCAGTTGACATATTGTCTCGGCCAAATTACTGTGGAAAAAATGTTAAAGATGATGTGATCTTTACAATTAATGTCTTTAATGTATGCCAAGGAAATGTTGTTCAATGATGTTGCCACTTTTGCAAGGAATGTTGGAAGGAAATAGGAGAATTTCAGTGCCTGTAGTTTCTCTAAATGTGCATTAACTGTAAAACACAACAATCTCAATGTTAGACTGCTCAGACATGAAGGCAATATCTGCTAAAAGTGTTAGAGACCATAAACAAATGTGTACCAAAACGTTGGAGTTTAAGGTAAAGGGAACACTCTAATGTGTTTATAGTGTTTAAACAAGTTGTGATTTATTATTCCTCTTATATATGATTAGATTGATAGTAAAAACTTGCAGATAGAGTCGTTAAAAATCCAAATTAAAGTCAACTACTGGACAAGGGCGACACTGTACTTTCCACTTTCAAACTAAGTTCTAAAAAGATGCAGTGTTTGTAACTTCTACCAGCTACAAAACCACTTTCATATTCTTACAACCTCCATTTGTTTAACAGCCCAATTCCTGAAATACCAGTTGACCACAGTCTAACTGACCACCCGCCGTACGAGGACCACTCGCTCAAATTTGTCCTCACGGAAGAGGCCTGCAGCAATGGCCGCACAGTCAGAAAACGTACACCAGAACAAGAAACAAACGCATGATTTATAATTTATTTGTCCAAGTGATAAATGTGTTTGTGAGAGCATTTTTTTTTTGCAAGCGAGACAGGGAAAGTGATTAAGTTTAATGACAAGATTAACAGTGTAATGCTGAGAACACTCCTCTATGTGGCAATGAATGAAAGTCCTATTTCCATGGAGAAGAGACAAGTTTGTGTTTGTGTGTGTGCAACTACAGGAGCGTATTTGGCTTCAAGCTAGTGCCAAACTGGCTCGCAACCATGTCTGTGGAGAGATCCATTGAGATTACCCGAGGCCCCACAAACAGGCCAGCCGAAATTAAACCACACATGCTGCGTATCGGATGGAAAGCTTCCAAGTTTCCTCCAATGGCTTCCAAGGACTTGTCATAAAAAAGGCCAGCATTGACGAGGAAAAACAGGGAACGCAAACAGGGAAAGGAAGGACGAGATGAGGGAGTTTGACACCGGTCTTTATCATCAAAGCTCGCTTCACCAGTGACCCGGCAGCTCCCCTGTTGTGGCAACACTGGGATCTAATGCCCTATAGGAGAGTGCTGCTCTCTCCCTGCCAGCAGCACCGGCTCGGCCTAAACCCTTCTCACATCAAAGCATCACAGATCACAGACTCCTGTTCCCAAACATGAAACGTGAAACTAAGGACACGCTCAAAGAATCGTGGTACATACCCACTCTCTCACCTTTCAAATAGGTACCTTGGAGGTCTTTTTGCTATGGTGACACCTCTTTTGACGACACTTGAGCAGCAGGCCTGATTGTTAGTCTGTGACCGAAAGATCACAGGTTTGACTCTGGCAAATGCGACAGCACTGATAACCACAGGAAGAAACGAAACCTTTATGCGGCTAAATTTGGGTTGTATTATCCAAAGAATGGGTGCAGCAAGCGATTATTTTCTGAATATTCCACAAATTAGTTTAGTGATTCCTCAGCTGATTCTTTAGCCTGCACAGTCAGGAAGGTCTGTGAACATCTACCAAATGCAAATTCAACATTTGGATTTGACTCCAGACCTTTTATCTGCTTCATTTGGCAAAGGATAAGTAGAAAACAGGACACATCTGGACATGAATCTGCCTGCCAGTCAAATGTCCAATTACCAATAAAAACAGTTTTTTTTCCTTCTTGTAATATGTAATACTAGCATGTTGACCCGTGGGGAACCGCTAGTCATATTAATACCGATATCTAGGGATTCAGTCCCTAAAAACTGGTATTTATAAAAATATGTCGTTCCTGTTTTTAACTTATTTTCCCATCATGCAGCGTGGTACTGTGCATCTGGTCAACCAAGCTTCTTGATTGTAAGGCTATCATATTCCAAAATGACTAATATCCCCCAAAATATTGGTCCTATCAACTTGCCGAGATATTTAATATGGAGATGGGACTATTCCTCAATTGTTGGTACCAAATTGACCAGTTAAAAACATCTACATTTCTCAGAACTGTGCAGATACATACACACACAGATGCTCTGAGACCTTCCAGTATTATGATAAAGATTTTTGTTAAACCCTATGAATTCAAGCTGGAAATCTGCACTTCAATCACTGAAAATCCACTGTGCACAACATAAAAAGGCAAAATTACAACATTTGTGTCACTGTCCAAGAGATGCAGAATAGAATATGCTGAAATTCCCAAAGTCCCAGGTGTAACAAAAAAAAAGAAAAATTGACACAGCCAATGATTCAAAAACCGGAAACCAGCTTATTATAATATAGATGTAGCAAAGAAAGCTTGCTTTTTTTGTCCTTTTTCTGCTAATTTTCGCTGCATGTGGAAACACTGATGACAGCCCAAAAGTCAAAACAGACTTGTAATTTCCAAAATCTGTGGGTAAGAGCAGACGCTGGTAATGTTTTGCATCATTTGATACACTGCAGATATCACAACTATTTATCATTTTACTTCTAACAGGTTGACAAGTGTCCCTTTCGCCTGAACCACCATGTTTGTTCTCCGAGGAATATCAAGTGCAGTCGATTCCTGGCAACATTCTCCCTAACAAGGAAACTGAAGTGTTTTGAAATCCACCTCTCAAAAATAACAATGAAGGGAGAGTTCGGTGTGCTGAATCACAGCTTTCTCAAGTTTTAATTTTGCTCCACAGCCATGCCAAGAAAAGCTAAAAGGAACTGGAGCGTCCCAAAGTGAAGTGGCATGAAACTGTATTTTTCTTCAGACAAGTTTGGAACTGATTCACCGTGCATGTGTGTGTGTGTCCATGTAAAAGTTTGCACACCCATAGCTGACCCAGTTTTTAACAATTACAGAATTCTGAATGAGAAATAATCTAGTTACTTAAAAAACAACATACACAACATGAACCAACAGCCTTGGCTTTTGGATAAGGAGTGTATCGCTTTCAAGATGTTACACAAACAACACAAAGGGTTATGGTATTTTACACACCATGCCATTAATAGGTAACTGACCATTTTCTTTGCCCTTTAACAAATCTATGATATGTCCTTCCTTATCGGAACAGAAATGTATGTAAAACGTTGGTGTGTGTGTGTAATTCACAGAAAATGCATTAGGTGTATCACTCCAAAGATAAGACTAACTGAGCTAATAACTTAATGGTCTGCACACCAGCTAAAGGTGGTTACGGGTGAGCTCAGTGTGCACACGTGCAACCCGCACACACACAGACGGACACACAAACAGACAAAGAAAGTAAATACAAAGAAACCATGTGTTTCCGTTGGCAGTGAAACCCAAACATCAGAGGAAGATTGCTCCATCTCATGTTTGCCAGCCCCTCCTTCCCACCTTCCAGCGATGTTGTACATGTTTGGGGCACACCCTGGTCGTTTCCTGGGTGAACTGGCTTTTGTATACACAGACAACCTGCACCCCCTCCTCAACACACACAGACAGAGAGCGAAGATGGCAAAGGTTTTAGTTACCTCCTGTCCAGATTATGCTCAACCTGATCCTTGTAAATGATCTGTAATTATGGTCCTAAGCATACAGACCGGGACTGTTTCTCTTCTGTGTCTGTGTGTTTGTGTGTCATATGTCCGTGCATGCAAGGATTAGGATAGTGTGTAAAGGCTGAGCTTCCAGCCAGACTAGAGAGTGAATGAATCAGTGAGTGCCTGCACAACCTGGACTCAATCTATGGTTTTCATTACACTTGAAAAGACAAAGAGCCAGGACGCTTTGCTAGTCTGCCAAGTTTAATATGCTTAACATCAGGCCTGTCTGGATGGCAAATGGCAAGAACCAGGAGGAGATCGAGACTGAGGGCAGAACAACCAGCATACACACAAAACACTGCCAAAATGAGTCACATGTTTTGCTTTACTCCAGATCAGCATGGTGGTTATTACTAGTAAACACAATCATACTGTTTTAGTTCAAGAATGTGCACATCTGTGATCCTTGTATTTCTAATCTGGTGAGCTAGAAGACTTCAACTTTGACCTGGATATAGATTTCATGGGACGTCAGTGGCAAAAGTTGAGGTCCTCATGGGAAAAGGTGACTTGTTTTTAGATGTAGGGTTAAGCATTCAGCTGCGATCATCGCCAGTGATTCAGTTTGTTAAATTACCATAAACAGCTGTGCTCCAGGTACAATGCTATCTTCTTTCTGTGCTTATTAGAACATACACCAACTCCTCTTAACATCAGAACTGCTTTAGAAATTGCAGTTTTATCAATACCAGAAATGCAGTAAGTCAGTATAAGTATTTTCATTCATTTTTCAGAATGCATCTCTCCCAAAAACAACTTTAAAACCCAGAAGTTATGCTGCATTCCAGAGTCTTGGGAGATGGGAAGTTTCCAACGTCCAACTCGGTAAAATGCATTGGAACGCCTGTCCAAGCTGGAGGTCCTTGTTGCAAAGTGAGGCCAGTTCGAAGTACCCCGACCTCACTGCAAACTACAATGTGACATCAACACAACAATGGCAGCACACAGTGTGCAAGTTTGCAATGAAAAAAAACTTCACAATGTATAATTAGCTCATCCATCATTTCGCTTCTTCCATCTCGTTTGCATATATGAGAACACTGTGGTGTCGACAGTCAAAATGCCCCTTCACTAACTCTGGAATGCAGCATTAGAGTGGAAGCAAAGAGTCATTGCTAATCAATACAATACATCTTCTCATCTCATTGGTGTCAACTGGCAGACTTTCAGATTGATGCAGGCTGGAGTTCTGCAAGTATCTGCAAGTTTTCACATTACAGACTTTTGTTCTCAGCTGGGCTTTAGGGTAAGGGGCTAGATAATGCATTATGTTTATGAGTGTCCTTATCACAGGCAAATCAGAGTCGTGAATCAATATCTGTGTTTATCATGATCATTAATGAATGACAAGCTAGAATGGAACACATATACTTCCACTAGGACAATGGATGTCCTTGACTCATGCCCTATTCTTGCGCCAACTTCCACAAAAACCTGTACAAACACATTAAGAAGACAGACAAATGTTATAAATTACATAGTTGGCAGAAGTCAGGATTAGATAAACTGGATTCTAGTAGAACTATGCAGCACAAACACTCATACCTTGAGGGACATTGGTGCAGATTTATCCAATCATCTGGATTAAATCTACAGTTTTATATTCACTTTCATCTTGAACTTGAGCTTTACTCACCAACCAGATCATTTACTGTAAACTGTAGTGATGTCCAGAAACAATAAACACCAGCCTTTAGATAAACACCCAAGTGAAACAGTGAGTGAAACATTACTCAAGGTTCATTTTTGACCTTTGAGACAGACAAAACAATGTCAGCAAACAATCCATAAGCTGTATAGTAACTGGAAAATCGAGCTTCAGCTTAGACAAGTCTGATTCTTATAAAAATGCTAATGCAGATGCAAGTAATGGTAATATTTATAATTTAACATATGGGTGCTTCTATGAAACTGGGTTCCTTTTGGTACCTGGCACCTGGCACTTTGCCAGCTTTTTAGACCCAATAATAAAAGAGAAATTTAGACATATTTCCCCCTAGGATGTACCTAATGATGACCTCAGATAAATGCAAAAAAAATTATACACTTGCTCTGAGCCATCCCAAAATTAATGAATTTTTAATAAAATATTGGAGCCAAAAATTTGACCAAAATTGGGACATGAAAAACTACCTAGGTGTCAGTGCATTTGATCTGGAAAACATGGCTTGAAATGGTCTTAAATAGTGCTATAAAGACACTCTGTTAACAGGTTTTGTATGTAACCCATCGTGTCCATTCGCGTTACATGCAGAACGTGCCCAGTTAAACGCATATAAATTGTGAATGATTTTGCAACAGTGTTTATTTTTGTGAAACAGTCTGCCTTGCATAATTAGTTAAATTCCCAAAATGTACCTGTTAGAGAATAAAGAGATATTCAAAAAAATAGTAGTGCGTAATTTTCACGTCCTTTTGACCATGTTACATGCAGATTTTTGTATTAAATATAATGTAAAATAATATAAAAATATATTTTATCTGAAAAATAGTTTTTCTTTTATCCCAGTAACTATTTATTTTTAAAACAGACCCACAGTGCTTCCAAACTTGCTTCATAACATTAGTCTATATCTGGTTTGAATTTTTAGCCCCCGTGTCCTGTTTTTAGGGACCAGTTTCATAGAAGCACCCATTAATGGAGAATATACTCTGACGATATGGGGCCTCGAAATCTTTAATAATGGTGAAAAATACATGCTATAAGTTAATTTTACCACTGGCTCTCTCATCTTAGTGCCACTAGATGTCAAGTCCCCTTTGTCTTGTCTATATATGTTTGTGTATCTGTATGTTTTCTGTGTTCATGTGTGTATTTTTGTAGATTATACATGCATTTTTATTTTATTTTATTTTTTTCAGTGTGTAATTAACCTTGCTTTTTTTTTTTCTTTTATTATCATCATACTATCACGGTGTTCTGTGGTATCCCATGACATGTTCTTATGTCTTGGGCCCACTGTTGGTATTCTTGTTCCGAGACTCCATTCAAGTAATATTGTATCCCCTGAAATACCTCTGTTGAACTTCATTTGTTAAATGATACGAAAATGAAAATAAAAATTTGAGCGCAAAAAAAAAAAAAAAGGTGAAAAATACAAACAGCACATTATCTCTTTAGCATTAAATGTGCTTCATGATGACCTGTTGTAACTGAAGCATGATGACATTTAATCAGTGGAGTGGAGTCCAACCTTACCAGTAAAAACTCACCCACCAGTCCACCCAGTTTCAGTGACTCATGGTACACTTAACCTGTCCACTCAGACAAACACTTTATGGTCACCTGGAGTGCTCTTTATGCTGGAGTGGTCAGCAAACAGCTGTGAGAACCCTCTTTACAGCCCTGATGATCCTCACAAGTAGCACAAACAGCTCTGTGAGTGCTTTGTGATGGGCATGTACACAACCTACGCAGACGTTACAACTTCGACATATTTCAGACTGTTATGTCATATGCAGATGCTGGATACAGTGCAGCTGCAAAAGAATCTCTACATTTATTTTAAGTTATGTGGTATCTGTAATCATCGGGTTCAAATAGGAGTAATAAACTGACAATGTGCAGGATGCCAATTCAAGCAACAAAGCCTACACGCAAAGTTTCGGGAGTATCCCTCAGCTATAAAACACATTTCCAGGAAATTAGAGGGAATCTCTCTCTAAAAGGACTAACTCTGGAAAATACCCACTTGGTTTGGTCAAAAGCCCACATATGAACATTGTAAGACTTTTTTTTTTGCAACAAAACAAGGACTCTGTCATAAAAGACTGGAAAATTTACTACAGTGGGCAGCAGATTTGTACTTGGAAAATCGTCTGAATCTACACATGAATTTCACTAGAACTAGTCTGGATTTAATAACCTCTTCAAATCCTCACAGTATCCTCCTGAAACTTTCAACCTGGGGTCAACTGTGAAAGATCTGAGGCCAGTCTAAGGAAAGATGTGGTGGAATTCAGTTTTACACACTAAACAGCTTTCACAGTCATTCCTATGCTGATCATAGTATTGATATATTTTTAACATGTTGTGGTGTTTGGTGAATGGCAACAAGGATTACACTAGGGCTGCATGATATTGGAAAAAACTGACATTGCAATTTTTTTTAACCCTGTGATATATATTGCGATATGAAAAAATACTCAGGAGGATATAATAGCTGAATGGTGCCAACGTAAATGGTCAAACTAATTATTATCGACACAGAACACATGTTTCAGTATCATCCTTCTTGTAGTCGAAATAATTCCAGATAACTGACATTGCTTTTCTTTTTAGCACCAAGTTGTCATTTACGATGATTTTCTCTTGTTTGTCGCTCATTTTTCAATGTTGTTACCAGTGACTCACTCCAAAATGATTAAGAATGATTGTGACTGGTGGATCGCTGTGGGCAGTGTGTGTCAGGTACCCAGGTTGAAATTAAATGAGAATACATGGAGCTCTTTTGCCTCCTACCTCCGGACTTGCGATGTGACTATTGCCTACATGTACATCATGATGATGATGCTTAAACGATATTATTGTGCAGCTCTAGATCACACATTAAGAGAAATTACACCAGGAGTAATTTTGACAACCCTCTAAATTTTAACATGAAAAATTATGCAGCACTCAATCATTCTCATTGACGTCTCATTAAAAACTGATATCCAGAAGAAGTTTACAACCCAAGTTGATTGTGCACTGATTTGCTATGAAAAAACAGAATAAAAGTATAAAATCTGCCCTCCTTTGCTGCTCTTACCAACTGTACGTAGGTCATTGTTGCAGTCATTTGATGCTACAGGGTTTGAACCCACAGATAGGCCCAGATATTTAATGTCCGTCATGTATCTCAGATGTCTGACACATTGGCTTATTTGTCATCTAAACACAGATTTGTCTCCAATCTACGTTTTTTCTCATGTGAAAGTGAAAAATCAAGGCTTTATCTTTTTTTCTCTTTTCTCTTTATTGATTTATCTTGTCTCTTAGTTGTCTTAATTCTCTTTTTAATTAATATGCTGTAATATATTGTTTTTTTTAGGGTGCCTATTGTCATCAGGCCAGAGACTACAGCAGGATACTAGCCATGTTCAATCCAATGCAATCCAACTTTATTTGTAAAGCACTTTAAAACAACCACAGTGGACCAAAGTGCTGTACAGAAGACTAAATAAACCAAAATAGAAGAATAAAATACAGAATAGATTAAAACGCATAGAACTGTACAAAAAAGAAAACAGGGCTGTACAGAAGAATAAAACCCAAATAAAAGAATAAAATACAAGAATAGATTAAAAAACATAAAAAGCCATGCAATTAAAAACAACAAAAAAATAAGAACAATAAACCAGTACCAAATAATAACAATAGAATAAAAATTAATAATATATGTTGGCTAAAGCTGCCCTTTTTACTGTTATTGATACAGTTAATTAATTGGGATTGTCCACAATATAATATAAACTAATAAACTAAACTAAACTAAAGCCGAGTGGTGTAACCTCAGCCTTCCCAAACCAACTGACAGTCATCGGATACTTAAATAATTATGATGCTAATGTAACTTCTGTTGAGCAATTTTCTGGTATTATCCTCAGTACAAAAAGGATGCAATTAAGAGCTGGCAATGGCGACATCTTCATTAATTTCAACGTGACATCAGTGAGGAGTGGCCACTTTGTCAGCTTGAATAGTTTCCCTTTTCTGTCTTACACTCGTCTTTCCTCTTCCTCCTTTCATTCATTTGCCTTTTGTTCCATTTTCATTCTTCCTCTCCCACTTGCTCGCTCACGTTGTTTCATTATTGTTTTACATTTGTTACACTTACGTTGTTTTAATTCCTGCCATTTTCTTGCTGCCTTCCTGCCATTCTTTTTGTCCTCCTCCTGCATCCTTCACTCTCATGTTGGGCAGGTCGTAAAGTAACATGTTCACTATGTCCATATGAGCTGTACAGGACATTCCTATGGGCTAAGACCATGCCTCTCCAAGCGTATACTTTACTATGTAAAAATACACATAGGCCGGCCTGTGTGTATGCCTACAGACCACCAAGGCTCATATTTGCATTTGGAGCACATGTGTTCATAACACTCCCTATCCTCACTCAAATTACTGAGTCTCATCTGAGCGCAGCTTTCAACCCACACAATTCAACATCATGAATATTATACTACAGTTTTAAATGAAACACTCACTATTAATAATCATCCACTGAAGCATGAGTAATAATGTTATGATATCTGATATGATTTATCTAGAAACAAAAACTGTAGGTTATTAAGCCTCAGCCCCTCTGTGCAGAACCATCATATGCACAATGGTGTTTTTGGGACTCTTATAAATCAGGAACTATCCCTCATTTCAAGGCGTGGCCAATGGAACTCACGAGTGTATTGCATATGGACAAATTCCATAATACTGTCTAACAAATTCTATAATATTTGGTATGCATTTTCAGATCATCTTGCCCAACCCTAACCCTTCACAAAGATCCAAGTCACTAACATAGTCCACAGTGAACCACCCACCCCTTTCTTGAGCATGTGTTGGACTTGCTCTAATGATGCAACAGTATATTTCACTGTCCTGTAATGTTCTGCCTTTGTTTTTGCTTATTTATTTATTCATTTATTTTCATTATTATAAGTTTTTATATCAATATGAAAAAAAAAAAACAGGTTTTGTGAAGTCACTCCAACTTGGATTTTGGATCCTAGGGCATCACAGCTAATATTTATGTAATAGCTGCAAAAAAAAACCAAAACAAAACTCAAGATAATCCTGACATGGCGTTCTCTCGCTGACCTCTGACCTTTCATATAGAAACTGTCATCACACTAGTATTTTATGGTATTACACAGGATTTTAGTGGGATTTACTTCCTGAAATGGCACATAAAGTCTTGGATTATGGGGTTTATTCTTGAGTCAATGTGAATGTTTTTGCCAAACTGTGAGACACTGTAAAGTTGTTCCTGAAATACGATGTTTTTAAACGTAACAAAGGCCAGTAGACAAACCTTCATATGGAAATGTGTTGACGCATACAAAAATTGGAGGTTCAAGACTGCAACTTGTCTCCCAAGCAGGACTTGATGTAGATATATACTCTACACAGCTCATGGAGCCTTTAATCAAAGTTGTTTGTAATTTTTCTTGTTGTGCTGCAACATGCATTTGAAACTTCTGCATGAGATTAAGACTTCAGAAGTGTTAATGTTATGCAGACCATGCAGTTTGTAGATGACTTCACAGTTTTAAGAGTCCAAGACTACGTTCAGACAGCAGGTCTTAATGCACAACTCAGATTTTTTTGTGAAATCCGATTTTTTTTGTGTGCTCGTTCACATTACAAATTAAATGCGACTTCTCTCAGTTCTCAGTCTGAACTGAACGTGACCCTGAAGTGACCCACATGCGCAAAAGAGGTCCTGACATAATACATGACCACGCAACACGCACTGTTTACAGAAGTAAATATGGAGGCATCTTGTATCGGTGTGTGTGTGGCACTGATAAAGTTTCTCTACACCCTCCATTGCCCACTTTCCATTCCATCCTCCACCATGGCTGTTGTTTTTTGCGCTGCTGCTCCTCCTGGGACGCAGAATCATGATGTTTGTCACATTTCAATGACATAAAGATCGGATAAATGCGACCTGGCTGTTCAGACTGATGTCGCATTGCAAAATATCCAATATGTATCGGATTTAGGACCGCATATGAAAGTGGCCTGAGTGGGATTTGAAAAAATCGGATTTGTGCCGTTCAAAGTGTCTTTAACAGGTCAGATACAGGTCAAACATTGGCAAAAAAAAATGGATCTGGGGTACATTTGGCTGCAGTCTGAACATAGCCATAGAGAACTGAAAATATGAATGAATAACTCCATTCAGGGGGTGATGAGGCTTAAATTCTTTAGTGGATTGCCATTATTAAGCAGAAACTACAGGTAAAGATTTTTAAATAAATTGGTGTTTGTGTCTGTCCTTTTGCCATAACGTAATAGGCAAACATGAGTAGAAGAGGATTTGGAGAATGAGAAATGAGGAGGAGAGGACCCAAAGGAATGAAAGTAGGAAGAAAAGATGAGAGGAAAGGCCAAAGGTCAAACACCACCCACTCCTTTGCTTTCTCTCTTTTCCATTCCCCACTCAGTCCGTCTCATTTTGAATCCTCCCCTTTGTAGTACTTTAACCCTTAAAATCTCTAACCTATCCACTATATCCACTAAGCAAACTGTTTAGTTACAGCATTACATCTTCTGTCGTATCTGCTTAAAGTCAGTCTCTGTTTCTGATAGAGACGCAGGCTTGATCCCAACTGACGCTAAGAACCTTAAAGTGTCACTCAGGATTTCACACCACGGCCAAATGACCACAGAGGAGCAGAGACAGAAGAAGAGCGAGGGCAGAGGTGGGGAACACGGAGAGGGCAGAGGATGCGAGCGAACACAGGGGGCTTATCACTGGATCAACAAAGAACTGCACTGACACAGACATACGTTACAATGCAGATGTTAAGGAGGACAGATGGAGAAAATCAAGATGAGGCAGAAGGAAAACATTCCCTCTTTCATTGTGCTTGTGCAGAGCAACATGCACATTGTCTGTCAAAATTAAGCCAAAACATTTTAACACATGTCATGGCTGGTTAAAAAAAAAAAAAAAGAAAAAAAAAAAGTGAGGTTTAAACTTGATAAGCTACTTAATAGACTCCTGTGGGTTTTATTGCCCTACAAAACATGGTTAGAGTAAACACACATACAGATGTCAGACTAATTAGCACCAAATGGCTTTTTCTCATGATAAAGTAAAACCCTTACAGATGCAGATGTGTAATCACACACTGCATGTAAGGACATTAACACCATTTGTTTGCAGATTGTGTTTATGAGATATAAGTAGCTGTGTTCATGTAGAGATTAAGATTCAGAAAACTTTATTTATCTCATACGAGCAATTCCTTTGCAGCTTACCACAGACATCAGCCCACATCCAAAGTGCAATGTGACAAACATAAATAAATCAGTGTACAAATACAAGACCATTGGAAGCAACTACGAATAAATGTATTTAAATAATCAACAATAAAAAATCAATAAATACCAATGTAAACTAAAAGACTAAAAGACACTATTGGTTCTGCTAACATAAAAAAAAAAAATCTCATATAAAATGACTAAAATGGCTGCTGTCAGAGTTTAAAAGTGTGATAGTTGAGGGAATAAAAGATTGACACTGCAGACATGAGCTCGGAATGTGCAGCATAATTTAGAAGCTGTTAGATGACAGCACCGGTGTTTAGCCCCTGTGGGAAAATGTCCACCCACTAACTTACAACACCCTATTTTCAGATACACCCACCCTTTGGAGACCCATGCAAACCCTTGCTCTCCCTCTGAGTCTGACACACTAGCCCCGTTCTACGACCTGGTTGGGTTTCAGCCCAGGGAAAAACTTTGCCACCGGACTTTCTGCTTCCACCTCATCACCCAGCGAATCGCCCCTGAAGCTCAAATAACTGTGCCCCCCCACATGCAAACATTCACCGAGAGGCACAGTGAAGCATGCACAAGAATGAGATACAGAACTATTGATTTGTTTCGGATATTACACAGATTACTCCAAAGAGACCTGCCCCCACCCTGCTTTGCCCCCCATGCATGTGAGTCCTCAAGATGGGGGGCAGATGTCCACCCAGAGGAATGGACTCACAGGGTGGGAGGAGGAGGAGGAGGATGGAAGGGTCCATTGTCTCTAGCACCTCTAAACCTCTAAACCAAAGAGTTCGCTCTAAACAGTAATTATTCCCCCCCTCCTCTATATGCTCTATTCCCATTTGTAGCCACCCCCCAACTGCTACCCTCAAGGCCCTAATTTGGGTCACAGGCTGCAGAATGGCATCTCAACACTCAGTCAAACCTACACCCAGCAGGAATAAACTGACACATGTGTTTGCTTTCAGAGATATAAGGAGCTTAAAATCATAGGAAAACCACAATGGGCTTTATATTAAGTTACTCACCATTAACTGGTTGCTTAGCAGAATATCTACTCTTTATTATATATTATAAAGCATTTATTAATGCCTATCCCATGGAGAATGCAGTGAAGGAGGAATGTCACTGTTTTTCTTGATGTCATTATGGTTGAATAGTTGTTATTGTGTTTTATTGTTAATTGTGTATCATGTCTGTGTTCTTTGTATGGCTACTACCTTGGCCAGGTCTCCCATGCAAAAGAGATTCTTAATCTCAATGGGACTTCCTGGTTAAATAAAGGTAAAATAAATAAATAAATAAAAAAAATTCTACATCTAAAAGGCTATTTTTTGTCTGGTTTCTTCAATCACCTCTGACATACATCTGACTGATAGTAAATAAGGAAACTGTTGCACATGGATTATGATCTTAATATGTCTTGCTGTATATGAGTTTTATAAGTTTGTCATTCTAACATAATAAATATGGTGTACTCTAATGTTTATAGTGATCATTGTGTCCAAATTTAAATCAAAATCAGAATATGTTCCACTATGTAAAATTAAGCATTAATAAGTGGCTTACAGAGAATAATAAAGAACTAATATTAGGTGTTATGGAATAACAATCATAAAAATCTGCCTTAATGTTTTGCAATGTGAGCTATACATGCATTTCTATTTCATAGTGATATAAAATAACATATAATCATGTACAATGTTAAGTTTTGATCTACCGCAGCGCAAAGTAACAGCAGAGGCAGTGTACACCATCTCAGCATCCTTTGGGAATTTAACCCACCAAGCCTGCGAGAAAGTAAACATGCCCCCATTCAACACCAGCAGTGAGAAAACAACCAGAAGGTGCTGTCCATACAACAGCCCTGCCGAGAGACGAACACTGCAGAGACACTTCACACGGCGCTGTCAGCTGACGAGAAAATATCACACACGCCACAGCAAAGAGCCGATACAGCAGTCAAAACATCAGAGACTAAAGAGACCCTGCTGTTGTCTAAAGTTAGGTCAGATTCTGTTGCAAAAGAATCACTTTTATATGATATCGGATTTTAAAAAAGATACAGAAAAAGAGGTTTTAATTTCACCAAAAACACATCTGAACACAGGAAACCGGTAGTTTAAAGCCCTTTGATGAGGTTTGCAGCACCTTAAAGCAAGCAAAATCCAGTCCCACCACATCATAGAATCATTTCACCTCTGGAAAAAAAAAACCTCATATAAGCGTCTATAATTTGGACATGCTCATTGAAAATATAATCATTTTAACAGATGCTGCTTACCGGTAGGCATTGTGGTTTGGCTCTCCTTCAACAGAAATTAAAGTACCGAGACTGAGTTTTATATATGTGAAGCACAGGTCTGAAGAAAAATAGGATTTCCTGATCAGGTCACATATCCAAAAGTATTCCAAAGAATATTCCCCGGCACTGACTGACGAAAAAATCCGTCACGTTCTTCCAGTCATTGTGAATCCCTTTCTCCTGGGAGCAAACGTGCAGCCTTTTCCAATAAACTCTACACAGAAGCACACACACTCTGAGGCTGTGTTTTCTCCTGGACACACACTCTTAATACACACACTGATCTTTCTTTTCGTTCTCTCACTAAGTTTGTTTCTCCTCTGTCTGCTTCTCTTTCACACTGATACACTCCCTCCCTCTCTCCTGTGCCAATACATCCACTGTGTGCATGTGTGTGCGTCTAAAAGTGTTCATGTGTATGTTTGCATGTGTGTGTGTCAGAGTGAATGGCCTCTGCTCTCCACTGCTCCCTCCCTGCTGGGTATTCCCCTCCCCCTGACTCCTCCCCCCTCTCTCCCCCAGCAAATTACAAGGAGCTGGGAGTTCCACATTAAGTGCCTCCTCTCCACTTTTCTCCTTTTCCTTCCCTTCTTTTATCTTCCTCCTGTTTCATTTCTGTATCTCCTCTCGTTCCAAACTTTTCGCTCCGTCTAAAAAGGTGTGTGCAGTAACAACCCAGCGGGCAGCTCAACCACTGCTGCTAGTGCACAACTCTGGAGATCACACATGTACACACACTTTACAAAGAATAGAGGAGGAGGAGGAGGAGAGGGGGGGGGTTTTGCGGCTGATCAATGGGAGCCAGCTCAAACAAAAGCGACTCGTCCACTGTGAGACACTGCACCGCTCATTGTCAACCAGATCAGAGAAAAGCCAGACAGAATGAGTGCACAAAAATGTCCGAGGGGTGAGAACGTAGGCATGGGATGCTATTTTTAACTGGAAGGGTTCAAACTTTTGCCAAGGCCACTTTCACGCCACAAAACTGTTAAAACACACGCCATGACCTGCTTTTTGTCAAGTAGTTATTAAAACTGACTAGTACCTGTTTGACAACCTACTACGAAGTTTTAAGCAAATATCTTACACCATGTCCATTAAAAAAAATCTCATTTTACAAAATATCTCACAATCAACACAAAAACAACTACAGACCAGATGTGTCATTTGACAGATGGATAATATTGAATGAAGCAGATGCAGAGGATTTAATCTATCATGAAGTTGAGCAAATATTACAAGTTGAGTCATACACTGCTTTGGTTTGTGTGCTCTTGACATTATGAAGACTTCACCACAACACTGCATCTACTGTAGGTCTTACTCCTATACATATGGGTGCTTCTATGAAACTGGGTACATTTTGCTATTTGACACTTTGTCAGCTTTTTAGACCCAATAATAAAAGAGAAATTTAGACATTTTCCATCCAGGATGTACCTAATGATGACCTCAGATAAATGCAAAAATATTATACTCTTACTCTGAGCCATCCCAAACTTAATGAATTTTTAATAAAATATTGCCGTAAAAAATAGGACCAAAATTGGGACAGGAAAAGCTACCAACGTGTCTGTTCATTTTATCTAGAATACATGGCTTGAAATGGTCTTATATACTGCTATAAATAAAGACACTATGTTACATTTGATGATCCTAGTGGTTTTTCTAATCCAGACATGCAGGTTTTTCATGAATCTCATTCTCATTCCAGGTTTTGTGTGTAACCCATCGTGTCCACTTGCATTACATACAGAACCTGCCCATTTAAACACAGATAAATCACAAATAATTTTGCAACAGCGGTCATTTTTGTGAAACACTCTGCCTTGCATAATTAGTTCATTTCCCAAAATGTACCTATGAGAGAATAAAAAGATATTCAAAAAAATGGTAGCGTGTAATTTTCATGTCCTTTTGACCATGTTACATGTGGATTTTTGTATTAAATATAATGTAAAATAATATAGAAATGTGTTTGGTCTGAAAAATAGTTTCTTTTTTATCCCAGTTAATATTTATTTTTTAAAAAAGACCCAAAGTGCTTCCAAACTTGCTTCATAACATTAGTCTACATCTAGTTTGAATTTTTAGCCCCCACGTCCTGTTTTTAGGGACCAGTTTCATAGACACACCCATCTACAATCACCTATATTTAATGTTATATGTGCGTGTTTATTACATAAAGCAACAACAGATGTGCACAAATTGAGTGATGACCATAATGATTTTTCAATCTCTCCCTAAAACATTCTTTATTTGTGGATAAGAGCCCGATTTCAGCTTCAATGACAAAGCTAACTTACTGTTCAGCGACTTAAATTTCATTCACATCTCTCTCTGTGAATAAATAGTACCTTACCAGGTCTTTGATGTTACCCATAATTCTCCTATTGCTGACATTCATGATATGCTAGTTGAGTTTTGGTACTTTGGTTTTGATAATATAAAAAAGAAAATAAAAGTGGAAGTGTGGTCGGCTTCTTGACAAACTGTTGAGTCACCTCGTACTGTCATTTATACATTTTAGATCTGGAAGCCTTTTTACTGGTTAGTCTATGGATAAGACGTTAAGGATCAACACAGAGATAAAGGATTGTTATGACCAGAGCCCCCAGTCTCCCAGACCCCAAGGCCAGACATGTTTACACCTAAAGATTACAATCACTTATCCTCCCAATAGGTTTAAAGACAATGTGTACAGGTAGTTTGTTGCAGAGTGTGAATAACAGACAGACAAACGGGAGTGGAGAGATCTGTAAGTACGGTTTATTAGCAAATTAGTTAAATTAAATGTACTCAAAGTGGGCAGATCCTAAAAGTTTTGCTTATGAAACCTTTAAATGCAATGGGGTCAAAACACGGTATTTGAAATCTCTCTGACGGGACATTTTAGAGACAATTTGACAGATTAGTGTTGCTAAATGACCCACATTTTTACTTTTAAATTCATTTTTCCTTTAGTTGGGCCATAAGGGATTATCCAAAACAGGGAGCTACCTTATATTGAAATAAATATTGGAATGGCAGTCAATTAAAGTTTGCTCTCTGACAGGATATTATTGTGTTTTGACTCAATAATAAAAACGTAGTTGAGAATCATTTCACATATTTAGATGTTGATGAGTTTCAGTCCATCAACCAGAAGATGCAATGTTTTAATTTTGCTTCTTATAAGTTACATTTTAGGTACATCCTAAATACACTTTTCATATAAATCATAGCTTTTTCAAATCCTTGTTCAATCATATTCCTTCTAACAGTCTAATACTGTAGAGCACAGGCGTCAAACATGCGGCTCGGGGGCCAAATCCGGCCCACCAAAGGGTCCAGTCTGGCCCTTGGGATGAATTTATGAAATGCAAAAATTACACTAAGATATTAACAATCCTTTTAGTTCGGGTTCCACATTCAGACTAATTTAATCTCAAGTGGGTCAGACCAGTAAAATACTATCATAATAACATAGAAATAATGACAACTCCTAATTTTTCTCTTTGTAAATGTGAATATTCTCATGTATTTACACTAAAACAAAGTATAATTTTGCAAAAAATGTGAATAACCTGAACAAATATGAACAACCTGAAATGTCTAAAAGAGAAGTAAGTACCATTTTAATAATATTTCACCTGTTACTAAATATTTTGTGTATCTGTAGATCCACTGTGATCTATAAGTTATAATGTACATGTGGAAATGATAAACTGAGGCAGAATATTGTTAAAATTACACTTATTTTTTCAGTTTGTTCATGTTATTCACATCTTTTGAAAGGGTAGTTTGTTGATGTAAACCTTTTCATAATGTAAATTTACTTTTTTTTGCTCTAAAACAGAGAAAAGTTTGGAGTTGGCATTATTTATATATTATTATGTTATTATTTTACTGGTTCGGCCCACTTCAGATCAAATTTAGCTGAATGTGGTCCCTGAACTAAAATGAGTTTGACACCCCTGCTGTGGAGTCACAAAATTGGTAGATCTTTGTTCAAAGTTATTTAGTCTTTCAAGATATTGTACCTTGTTGGGGTCTTGGCCTCCATGTCGGGGTCGTCATTCTAAACGATGCTATGTATAATTTCTTGAAACAGTTCTAGTTCTAGACAGGTCTTGTGTTACATGAGGACGACACACGTGACACAATAGACCCTCAGTCTCACTCACTAAAGCAAATGTGTCGGCTATTTGTCGTCCCTCTTTCAAGACAGAGACTGGTCCCAGCAGCATGGGGTCCCACTGACAACCCCCTCTTCTTCATGCCAATACAATAATAGAGACCCCCTGGACTATCCTCACACTCACACATACAGACCAGGTCCTAAGAGGCATGCCCCCTCTCCCTCTATGGTCTGAGGGTCCGTTGACCCACGAAGCCCCTAAACTCTGAATCCAAACACCGTCCACCTCCCCCCTTCTTTCCCCAATCCCTCCCTCGCTCACAGACCATCCATAATGAGCACCTCTAATTCTGCAGACACACAGAGGGACCCTCTAAACTCCTCGGTTCAGCCAAGCACGACCTGTTGATGACAGAAACCTTACAGCAACAGCTTTGGCTTATCTGATGCCCTCCCTGTGGTTACAGCCTCCACCCAACTGCCACTCCCACTCCCACTTCACAGTATCGACCAAGACAGCGAAACGCGACTGTTCTTCATTTGCTGAATATGACAAAATGAGCTCTAACACTTGTAGACACATGCTTTGAAAAGGGAATTAAAGCGCGACGATGAGGGTGTGGATATCTCTACAATCAAGGATTAGCCTTATGTTTTGGCTACAAGTTTCATACAGCACGCAAAAACTTCCATTAGAAACTTTCATTTTAGATGTGTTTTTCCTTTAAGAATGACAGATTAATGTAAATATGTTCATTAATCATGCTGTCCAAATGCCATCAACAGTCCAAAACTTAAAGCCATACATTCTGTGGTTATACAAAATGGGGAAAAATCTACAATTTTTAATATTTGGGAAGTCAGGTAAAGGTCTTAAAAGGGGCAATACTGATAATATACATGTAAAAGTCAGTTTACTAGTACATATCCCATGAAAATAGTTGTCTGAAAGTGTTTAATCCAAATTCTTCAAGCAATATCACCCTGATTTTTAAGTTTGGATTTCAACTCTTAAAAAAAAAAAAAAAAAAAAAAAAAAAAAAAAAAGTAAGTAAAAACAACAACAGCCAATAAACAACATATGAAATAAAATGATCCTCTGTGATGAAGGCTGCATCATTGTGACGGGTTATGTTAACTTAACATTTTCCCTACACTAAAACACACTATATAGGCATTATATTGTGTATGCTGGTGGCGTATTTACATACAGGCACACAACCCTCTACTTTAACAGTCACTGTGTGGGTACATTTGACCTTAATCTTCAAGAGGGAGGTGAAAAGTATTAAAAGGGGTTAAAATCAATATGTATAAAGTTACTAAAATTTATAAAATATGTGCATGGCAGTGGGTCCAAAACTGCTCCTGATATTATACATGCTATGCTTTGTAATATAAACTGTTATTCCAAAATAAAATAAATTATAAAAAAAAAAAAATAAATAAAAAAAAGGGGGGGGGGGGGGGGCGGGGGGTTAAAAATCACTACACTCTTGTCATGTTGCAGCTGCAGACATCTTCAGACTCTGGACTCTAGTTCAGTAATTATATCACAAACTGCCATTTTCTCGACTAGTAAAATTACCTGTGAAATTGACAAATATGTGTAAATGACGCATAATTTAAAGAGAATCAAAAAATGTCTTGTCTCTCACCTTTAACTGCAATGCAATTTTTAAAAAAATAATCCAAAATAAGGGTCCAATAAGGCACAACCAGAAGAGGCGGGATGTCAGCTCTTTATACACAATCTGCCGTTGTTTAGATGCATGTCTTCAGCCCAGCAGCTCCTTTAACTCACATTACTGTGGCTAAGCTAGCATGTCTCTTAAAGTTTGTTCATAACGAGTCTATAAGCACTAAAGTGTTCTTTCACTTAAACCTGCAGAACTTTGTGTCTCGATGCCATTGTAATGTCATGATGTGAGACTTGAAACATGTTCAGATCACAGATACCCATGCATAACTTTCAAAAGTGCAGCGAGTCTGGATCCCTATCAGCATGTTGTGAATATCCCAGATTATCTGCCACCACTTTATTATGTTATATATTATTCGTTGGAAGCCTGCTGCTGCAAGAGAGAGAGACAGCTTTAGTTGTATATTGGATCTGGGTGATTCTATGAAACTGGTCCCTAAAAACAGGACAGAGGGGCTAAAAATTCAAACCAGATGTAGACTAATGTTATGAAGCAAGTTTGGAAGAACTTTGGCTCTATTTTAAAAGTAAATACTTACTGAGATAAAAAAGAAACTATTTTTCAGACAAAACACATTTTTAAATTATTTTACAGTATATTTAATACAGAAATCCACATGTAACACGGTCAAAAGGACACGAAAATTACACGCCACTATTTTTCTTTAATATCTCTTTTTTCTCTCACGGGTTCCTTTTGAGGAATTGAACTAATTATGCAAGGCAGAGTGTTTCACAAAAATGGCCACTGTTGCAAAATCATTTGCGATTTACATGTGTTTAACTGGGCAGGTTCTGCCTGTAATGCAAGTGGACAATGGATTACATACAAAATCTGGAATGAGACTGAGATTCATGAAAAACCCGCAAGTCTGGGTTAGAAAAACCACTAGGATTGACAAATTTAACAATGTCTTTATTTATAGCGCTATATAAGACCATTTACAGCCATGTTTTCAGATCAAATGCACTGACACCTAGGTAGCTTTTCCTGTCCCAATTTTGGTCATATTTTTGACCCCAATATTTTACTAAAAATTAATTAATTTTGGGATGGCTCAGAGCAAGGGTAGAATTTTTTTGCATTTAACTGAGGTCATCATTAGGTACATCCTGGGGGGAAATATGTCTAAATTTCTCTTTTATTGTTGGGTCTAAAAAGCTGGTAAAGTGCCAGATACCAAAATGTACCCAGTTGCATAGAAGCACCCATCTAGAACATTCCCATAAAGTTTTGCAATGGAGTGGATGTGTTTATTTCTGTTTTTAGAATATACCCACTGTGACAGAATCAGGAAATAATACTTAATTTTTTCTATTTCATAGGTTTTTTTCTCACTATGCTGCTCACTCTCGCCATTCAGCCAATTGCTCGCTCGACCACTGCTTTCATTCCTGCGTTCTCTGAGTGGAAAGGAAAAGCCAAATGTTACATACTCTGCGTTTAACCCTCATGACAGCTGAAACCAAATGATGGCAAATGGACAAGAAGGGTTTACAACACACACAATAGTCCACTACAGTACCACTGCAACTCAGAACTGGTCCAATTGTACTAAGTTTCCTGGGAAAATACTGGATGTTTTTCAAGTTCTACTCCAGAAACAAATTGATGACAGATATATGGATGGATTATAAACCGAGGGGGTAGAGAAAAAAAGAAAAGAGTGAAAACATATCACAGGTCATTTCAGTTCTATTGGACCATTTTAATTTGTCTCTGAACACTTCTCGCTGTCAAGATAGTCATTTAATTTCCATTTTTCCCTCAAATAAGTGCAGCAAAGGGTCCCCACTTTCCTCCTCATCACCTCTTCAGGGTCATTTCTTGGCATGTCATCTCTCTTCACACAGAAAACACTTTTCCCAGCAGCCCCCCCCCCCTCCCCCCTTTGTATGATCACAACACTCTATAACAAGGCAGTAAGAGTTTAAGACCCTTCATGCAGACAAACAGACTCTTGAACTCCTTCATACGTGTACCCACAGTTTAGAATTGATGGTGGAGCATTTGTCGGGTTGCCAGGATGATGGGGGTCGTGGTGGTGTGGTGGTAACTATGGCGATAACTAAGCATTCATCACCAAGGCGAAGTGGCATGTGGAAAGACAGTGAGAGAGAAAAAAGAAGAGGGAGGGAGAGAGGGAAGAAAATGCTTATTGTCAATAAACCACTCCATTCCTCATAACACTCAGGCAGTGCAAACACTGGAGCAGGGCACAGGGTTCAAACACACTCCATTCAGCGTTTACTGGTGCACACATACATACACACACAATCATTTGTTTTCTAACAGCATTGTAAACTCCAACTTTAAAGCCCACAGCCTCTTGAAAATGTTTTAGTGTGTGAGTGTGTGAGCAATCAGAAATAAAAACTGTCCCAAACCACTTCAGCACGTCTAAGAGGGAGGAGGGAAGAGGTGGAGGACTAATTTGATGGTTGTTATTGCAATATATGGAGAGGTTTGTGTGTGTGTGTGTGTGTGTGTGTGTGTGGTCCGGGTATTCATTATGTAATGGAGACATAAATCTGCTTCTACGGTCACTTGTGGGAATAAAAACGAAGTCCCCATACTATAAATCAAGAGTGTTGACAGTTATTTTAAGGTTTGACTTATGTGTCTCTCAATAAAAAGAATAACAAAAGACGTATGTGCGGCAGGTGCATATCCACTTCAATATTAATAAACATTAAATTTTTTTACCGCAGAAAAGTTTTAGGCCACCTCTAGCTTTGTTTTTGCTGGGTTGAAATGAGCGTACATATTTCTTTTTCATTCTCTTTTCTTTACATACAACAAGAAAATACAGGAAATATGTGCACAGCCTTAAAACACACACAAAAAAACTAAAACTAAATGTGTTCTAAATATTTAGTGTGACTCTTGTCTTCATGGCAAGAAGCAGCATAAATAATTTGAATTATTTGACATATGTATATTGAATGAAACCTGGTCCAGGTTGCTGTGGAGATAAAAGTCTAAATGTTTTACGGTTTATGTGTTGAGATGAAATGTTTAGCTGGCTGATGATAACAATGAATTGCAAATTTGTTTTTATTTATGTATGTATTTTGTAACCGCATCTGTATTGTAACAGACCCCAGGAAGAGTAGCAACCACTATAGTGGAAGCTAATGGGGATCTGTATAAACAATAAACATCAGAAAATTAAATGCAGTAAATCTCATATTGACTGAAACTTGTGTTTTTAC